>NC_133770.1:199669035-199692444 GCF_003597395.2 Chelonoidis abingdonii
GTCTATGTTCTGCGCCAGCCTCCAAGCATCAGTGCACCTGACCCGACTCGCTCCACTCTTGTTACAGATTACCTACAGTATTTGTCAACCACCAACTTTTACCTGTAACCTATAATATCTACACAGACTGTGAATGATTTGTATGATATATATATATATATATAATCATAGGAATAAGTAACCAAACAGCATTGTTTGTTGTTATCTTTTATTTTATTATGGTATTTACAATAAATGTGACAAATGTCTTGTCTCCTTTAAGATCCTGCTAGTTTTTATTGGTATAACACCAGCGCTGCACACCTCCAAGTGTAGCCATACCCCTAGACAGCACCACCCGTTTTGAGGCCAGCACTAGCCTCTGCCCTGTAAAGCAGATTGTGGCCTCCTTCTGCATTTGAAAATTCTCCCTCGGAAGGGAGTTGGCCCGGGGCTAAATCTAGCTAATTCTGTTCCTGATATGTCAGACAATGTAATAGAGTTTTGCAATAATATGGAAGATTAAAATTATGCTTCATTCTTGGTACCTTGGCTCCTAGAAGACTACGCTCAGAAACCAGGCAAGGAGGATTTGGCACTAGAAATATAGCACCTTTCTCTTTGTTAAATTCTGGGTTGAATGTATGTCTCTTAATATGCACTTGTAATCATTTTGAGGCATATCAATCTATTTGGCTTATTCTCTGTAATTGCTCTTATGAAACTGTTTTCAATCTGAAACATACTATCATGGCTTTTTCCAGTGAATACTGTATATGGAGTTAATTGTTGGTAACAGGTATTTTAAAGACCCACTGATTTCTCATAAAAACTTTGAAAAAAAGTTTATATCTCCAAATTGGGAATAAGCAAATAAAAAAAAGCAGATGAATCGCAAAGATCCTGTTATGCAAATATGCCTCATAATAAAAAAAAGATGGATTTTTTTGTGGGGGGGTAAGAGACATGAGCAGAAATGTTCTTAAACAGAATGTTTTTCTAAGTTTTCCATGAGATATCGTCAAGTTTTCAAAGTTGGTAGATTAGGACAATATATTGTATTCTTGAGCTAGCCTCATCAATATTATATTCATATAGTGCCTTTCATCCCAAGAATCCCTAAGTGATTTTCAAACTACATGTAGAATAAACATTTCCCATCACTGAAATGCAGTCATTTCTGCAGGGATACAACATGGCAGCATTTTAAACACCACATACCAACACAACACAGCAACATTTTAGGGCAAAAAAATGAAGTAGAATGAAATTAATTAAATTAAAATGTGGCCAAGTCACTTTGACTGGTGCATTTCAGTAAAGAATAACTGGACCATGATGCATGGAAAGCTGAAAACAACCTGGCCATTTTGATATGGGAGTTTTGTTGTTGTTTTTTTACAACTACCACTACTACAAGCCTGGAACCAATGCTGCAAGCCATCTGAAATCTCAGAATTTTAGGTTTACTACACTTATTGTATTTGTATTACAGGAGGGCCCCCATTATGGATCAGAGCCCCATTTCTCTAGGCATTGTACATACACATAAGACAAAGATGGCCTCTGCCCCAAAGAACTTGTTTAAAATAATGCTCTAATTCTAGAGTTCAGAAGAATATTGCCTGTTGAAATCATACTGACCTGAGACCACAGTGCACTCTTAGAATTAAAATATAGGGAATGAGAACAGCAGTAATTAAAAAAAAAAGTAGGGGGACACCGACTAGGAGGAAGAAGGTATGGGTGAAAGTTTCTGGAAAGGCATTGGAAAGTAGGGCAAAGGGGAGGTGAGAAGCAGCAGCAGACTCTTAATAGGAGTAGGAGAAAGAGAAGGCTTAAGGAAACTGGTATCCTCTAACTCAGGTACTGTGTTAATGTGAAATGCACATCTGTGCAGAATTTGCACAAGGCATAGCAATGATAAGGCTCTCTTAGGTCATATTTTGAAAGTTTAAGTTGGACTTAGTGCGGTCAGCTAATGGCCTTCTGCACAGGGGTGTATTTACAAGTTGGGGGCAGATTGTGAATTCTTTACTCCCACTACTGAGCCCCTTTGATTTCATGGAATTACTTGTGTGAATAACTGGTCATGAATGGGAGTGAAGGGTTCACAATGCATCCTTTAATATCTTAAGATCTTTTGAAATGTATCCATTTTTTTAAAAAAATTGTTCATATTTATGTGCTTTTGGGAATCTCAAACTATGACCGGTCAAGAATATTACCAGGAAGGCTGCAGCCTCATTTGTGCCTTCCTCTGGACAGGTAATTTTTTAACCTCTGTAAAAAAGAAAGGTGTAATATAACCTATCTGTAAATAAATAAATTGTTCCTTATAATATATATTTAAGAAATCTATGCAAAATTCAATAAGCCTCTCCTCCTGCCTTGAGATCTGAAAGATCTAAGAGAAAAGAAGTCAAATTCAAGAAAATAAGTTGTATTTGTTTTCATTAAAATATAATGATTCCCTTAGTACTTGATTCTTTTCACAATTCAAACATTAGCACAGCATGAGGAAAAAAACAGATTATGAAACACTAAGCAAATTTTGTTCAGGAACACTACATCCTAAATAAAGAGCAAGTTCAATTGTTATAATATTTAATATTAGGCAACAGGAGGCACCATGTTTTGAATGCTAAAAATAAAAAAAACAAAACACATTTTGGTAGCCTTGTGAAGGTCACCAAAAACCATAATGTAACTCTGGACATAAGTAACAGACCGATACTTGAATTGTCTTCAATTATTCTTCCCAAAACGGGGAAAAAAATCCATAAGATGCTTTAAATTAATGGATCTAACCTCTTGCTTAAAGTTCAGCATATAGTTATGTACCTTGTTAAAATGAGGCATAGATTATAAACTAGGGTTTTAGAATGTAAAAGAGACCATCATTTTGTATAGCACCATGCACAGTGGGATTCTGGACCATCACTGGGATTCCCAGGCAATCAGGCCAAACAAATAAATGATATTAATAAATAAATAAATAATAATAATAATAATAGTAATAACAGAACAATGAATGAGATGAGTACTTATTCTCTATGATATTTGCTTTTTGTCACTATCAATTGTTTTTTATAAAATTATTTTAATGAATGTTATCTAGAAATGCCTCAGGGCTGTTATCTGGACTCACAGGTGCTGAGTTCCTACAGTCCCTAGGCAGTGCTCAATCCCCGCTCTACCCCAGGCCCTGCCCCCACTCTATTCCTTTCCCCAAGCCTCTAACCCATATTACCTCCTTCCAGAGCACGCCCCATCCTCACCCCTCCCCAGCACCTCCTGCATGCTGCTAAACAGCTGATCTGTGGCAGGCAAGGGATATTGGAAGGGAGGGGGAGGTGCTGGGAGAGAGGGGATAGGTGCTGATTGGTGGGGCCACCTGGGGGTAGGAGATGCTGCGAGGGAGAGAAAGGATCTGATCAGTGGGGCTCCCAGAGGATGCGGAGCACCCACCGAGTCGGTGCCTGTGCCTGGACTCTTCTGTTTATCTACACAATAGACACACCACAGGCAGTGGCAGTGCAAGCTCTTTTTCACTGTTGCACAATTGTGTTTTAACCCTGCTTAGGAGAGGACACTTCTTGAGGTGAGAGAATAATTCAGTTCCCAGGTTTATTCATCCTCTGTACAAAGACTGCCAAGAGGGCTAATTAGCACTAGCTGAACACAATTTCTAATTATTGTATTAAGAATTAGAAAATGTGCAACTTCATTAGAAATCAATACGCTGACACTTAGTAACTTTTGCTTGGAGCTAGATACATAGCATGGTGATTGAGTGTTAGATTTGAGAAAGAAAATATTTGATATTTGCCAGTTTACATAGTTAGATTTGAGAAAGAAAATATTTGATATTTGCCAGTTTAAAAAACCTGAAACCAAGTCCTATTCAGAAGGAAAAGCAACATAGTGTATGCATCATACTTACTTAATTCTAAAACACTTCAACACACCTCAAGCAGAAAGTAATAAAAAAGAGAGAAGAATGTAAAAATTGTGGAGCTGCAGGGAAAAAGAACAATGACTGAAATCGATAAGTACTCGCCACATTGTAACAAGGATAATGCATTGATTTCTCAAAATGAAGCTTGTTGCCATTTTGGAAAAAGATTGCATTGTGTGGAGCTGAATACATTCATATAAATATGCAGCACCCTCACTCTTCTGTTAAGCCATCAGTACTGTCCATTTATTTAAACTAAGAAGTTTCTGATTTTTAAGATGATATAAAAGTTGTGTATTATCCACGCATTCTTCTCATATGGGAAAACAATGAGATCTGGAAGTGAAGGTAGACTTGAGAGTCAAAACTCTTGCAATCTACTTGGCACGCAAACCTCATACTCTTCCTGGTCTTGCTATTTTCCTCATACTCCTGTTGACTGCAGTCAGAGCCTTCTGGGGAGAGGACTTTCAGTACTCTCACTTTGACTGAGTGCCTAGACAATAATATGTCTCCTGTTTCCTATTATTTTTCATAGTATGAAACAGCCTCTTTTTTCTTTGAGGGCTTCTAATAATGAATAATCCCATAATCATGTGGTTGCAATTTTTTTAAAATTTTCCCAAATTTAAATTAAAAGCAAATGCATTAGGTGCTGGGGTGAAGGAGCGGGAGATCTCTGAAGAGACCACTAAAATAAAAATGAGGTAAAAATAAACATGCTTCAGACTAATACTTGAAAAATACCACTAGATGAGCTACAGCCATGTGTTACAAAGTTTACCCCATGATTTAACACAATATTAAACAGTTATTTAACTATTAACATGGTTAACTATTAACACAATATTAAATAGTTATTTGCCCTAACATGGTTGCATGACCAACCTCTTCAGGCAAGACAGCTAAGGCTCACCTCTAATTAGTATGTCTGTTTGGCCTTTAGTCCCTTTCCATGATCTCCAACATGAGCTTCATAGGCTGCAGGAACCTGTAGGATGTCTTACTCTCTGAACTGCTCCGGTGCACTGAGGAGGAAAGCCAAAGGAAGGTAAAATGGAGGGCTCTCACACTGTGGACAGGAATACAGAAGACCAACTGCCATAGACATTCTGGTGATATGGGTGTGACATTCTGTACCTTGGGGGAGCACCCTGTGACCCCCATATTCTTCATTTATAATTGTGATCTTGCTTATAAAGCATGCCATGTGAGGTATCAGGGAAAAGGTTATGATCAGCTGAAAGTTATTGTTCTATCTAAATAATCCACTTTAGTGCATCTGAAATTATGAGATTGTGTTGTATGGTTGTCACTAAAATAATGCTGGAATGAGCCAGATATTAGCTCTCCAGAGAGAACAGCAAGGAAAGTAACCAATGCCTGGGTGGTGTGTCAAGTCAAACAACCCATCAACAGCCATTGTCCAGCAGAGGAACTATAATTCAATGACTCACCTGCATAAGGTCACACCAGGGGAATTGCTCAACCTTGCCTGGGGACTCAGCAATGCCCATCAGACATGCCTGGACTTATCTTCTCCAAGCACATTGGACTGAGGTTATAAAACAGAACACAGGGGCCCCATGCTTCACCTTTCTCCTGCCCCTTCCTATGCTGCAAGCAACAAGGACACACATTAAGAAGACTTAAGACTCCAATAGAAGAGACTGACCCAGGTTTCAAGGGTGAAATCTGTGTACAACCCCCCTACCAAACCATATCCCCTGAGTCCTGAACTTACCAATCTGGATCCCACCACGTGAGGGTCACCCTGTCCCCATTACCCGGCCCGCTTACTCATACCCACGACTGTGTGTAGCCCACTCTATGAGCGATGCACCCTCACTGCCCCCCTACTATATCTTGACCCCAACCACCGTACACCCCGCATTGGGGACATTACAGGCTGTGTGTACTATATGCTGAACCGTAACCAGTTGCCAGCGTCCCCCCATGCTCTGTATGTTTCCCCCGATGACCAACGACTGACACATCAAACCCTTTGTATCACCTTTCTCTAATATTTTCTAATAAACTGCAATATCCAGTGGGGTGAGAAAAACTGCTTAATCTAGAAGTTGCCCAGTCTACTAGGGTTGAGAGTTTAGAAATAAGTAACACAATAAAAATGTATCTTTTTTTCACCATAATGGCAGCTAAACACACACCTTTCATTGATCTGTTTTTCTTGGCAGGTGTGAGAATGAGGATTTCCCTGTGGGTGCTGTGTGTATATATCAAAAACATTCAGTATTACAGCTAGATGACATTTTTTTCAGCAAATACTTTATACCCCTTATCACCATCCCCTCCCGCCCCCATGAATGTTCATGGGCCAATGGAAAAGAATGAGAATGACTCCACAACCTGGTGGGTAGGTACTCATCTATGTGGGAGACCCAAGTTGAAGTCTCTGTTCCAAGAGGCAACCATCCATCATAAAACTTTGTAGTTCCCTCACATTTTTTAAAGCAATTTCCATTCTACTGTTTTACTTCAGACACAATATAATAAAACAGCTAAATAAACTCAAGAATGTTTACAATGTATATTAGTAACTTGCAATGAAGTACACGTTAACTTCTTAAAAAAGAATGTTATCAATAGTGAATCTCTCTCATAGGGTGGACCTTCCTGAAAACTTTAGTCTGAACACCCTGTACTTGGGCAGAAATGTGAATCTGTATTTTGCAGCTTTACTCCATCTTTAATGTGGAAGAAAATAAACCATGCATTATTTTGTGGATTTAAACTCCACTGAAGAGATGGCAGAAATCCACATACTGTCCCTCAAGTATTATAGTCTGTATACAGTTTTTACATTTAGAAGAAAGCTGTGTAAAATCACATGTAGGTGGATAGTTTTGCATAGATTATATTTCTGAGAAGAGCCTTGTGCACTGTTTATTTACCAAACAAAATAATAATAACAACAATAACATATGAAATATCTTTCATTATTGAAAAAAAACACAGCTACATCAGTTTTCAATGGGAAATCACAATTGACGCATTGGCCGAAAAACCCCATTTTAGGATATTTGAGCACATTAATGTAATATTGGACACATACAACAATCCCAATAGGTCTTTGGGAGTAGAAAAAATGTCTTAATTAGTCCTTCAGGTGTACCATTATTCCATTTTTTGGAAGCCACTTCTTGGAAGATTTTACCTCAGAGCCAAGCGGAAAGGGTGCCAAAAGAACAAACTTAAAGTACTAAACCAACCTTTTCTTAATTTAACTGAAAAAAAAATTGGACAATTTCAATCAATCTTTCACATTAAGATCATGCTAAAGTACTGATACATGAAGTAGTATCTATATAAAATATAGTTTGAGGGACCCAGTTATGACCATCAAAGAATCCTGTGGCACCTTATAGATTAACAGACGTTTTGACCATATTGAGCTGATAGGGTAAAATGTTGACATATAAAAAACACTTCCAACAATAAGAACCTCAATAATGTTTTATGACCTGAAGAAGAGAATTCCTATAGGAGCTGCATACTTCATGAAGAACTATGTAGTAGACACTCAAAAGAATTATATAACACAAGTAAGTTAACACTGTTAACAACTGGGTTGGTGGAAGGCAACTGGCATACTACATTGTCCTTTTATATAAAAATCTGAAGGAGCTGTACTTTAACTTTAAGTTCATAACAGTAAGTTTGGTAAGTCCAGACCCCTGAGCAACACAGTTATACTGATCTAACTCCTGGTGTAAACAACGCTATGTTAATGGAGGGCTTCTCAGGGAGATGGAGTACCTATGCCAATGGGAGAAGCTCCCCCATCAGCGTAGGTAGCATCTTCACTGAAGCACTACACGCTGCAACTTCACCGCTGCAGCCTTTTAAGTATAGACAAGCCCTCAGCCAGGATACTACCTAGGGTGACCAGACAGCAAATGTGAAAAATCGGGATGGGGGTGGGGGTAATAGGAGCCTATAAGAAAAACACCAAAAAATTGAGACTGTCCCTATAAAATTGGGACATCTGGTCACCCTAATACTATTGCGATGTAAATATCAACTCTCACCCTATCTATATCCCGAGTCATACTTTGTGTGGACCATTTTAACTTTGGTTGTCCCTTGGAAGGAAGGATGGTCATGGTTTAAGGTTATGGACTGGGACTCTGCAGACCTGCATGCCATTCACTCTCTCCCACAGACAGGACCGGCGCTAGGGTTTCTGGTGCCCTAGGTGCCGGGACATTTCGCCGCCCCGCGCGTGGGTCTCGCGGCTCCGGCGGAGCTGCCGCAGGCATGCCTGTGGCAGGTCCACCGGAACCGCGGCTCCCTGACCCCGGGCGAAGGGGCGCCCTGGCTGCCGGGTCACGCGGCGGCTCCTGACCCGGGGGCGGGGGCACCCTGGCTGCCGGTCGCTGCGGTGGCCCTGACCTCGGGGGGGCACCCTGGGCTCGGCGGCGCGCTCCTGACCCCGGGGGGGCGCCCTGGCTGCGTCACTGCTGCTCCTGACCCCGGGGCGGGGCCCCGGGCTGCGGCGGCGGCTCCCTGACGCGGGGGCACCCTGGGCTGCCGGGCTGCGCCGCGGCGCACTGACCAGGGGAACTTGGGCTGCCGCTCAGGCAGCTGCTGCCGCCGGCAGCTCAGCCCCTCCACCAGCAGCGGCTGCAACCATTTAAAAAATTTGGGGGGGGCGCCACTTTTTGGCGCCCCCAAATCTTGGCACCCTAGGCAACCGCCTAGTTGGCCTAAATGGTTGCACCGGCCCTGCCCACAGATATCCTTTGTGACTTTGGGCAAACCAATTAGTATCTGTCTATGCTTCAGTGTCTGGTCAGTACAAATAACAGGGAACTTCCCTACCTTACACAGCTATGTAAGTGCCATAGATAGCTCACAAACTTTGATTGATGGAAGCATGTGGCTATATGACTGACGTGATTATGAACATTAGTGTAAATGCTTACATATTATAGGGATATTTTCTCAAAAGTATTTTCAGTTAGATTTAAAGCAATTAATTTGAGCATTTCTAATAGTCTTCATCTTTTAACAATGAGATTAAAAAGAGAGATTCCTTACTGTTTTTCTCTTCTCCTTTAATTGTGTTCATATATATCTATTTATTTATGACATTTTGGCAATGAGCGTAAAGCAACTGATAGTTCCCTAGTTGCATATTCCTAGCTTGTTGGTATTCCCATCTGTGTATTTATTTATGTCATTAATTAAAATATTTTATTTGGTACCAATGAATTGAAATGTCTCATTTTCAATGGGTCTCCATGGGCACATCACAACAGGAGTACTAGCATACACTAAGGTATATTATACAATTAATACTAAATGACACTAAGCTACCAAGAAAAAAATCAATTACAATTTCAAATCTGAGCTGTGTGTGCAACGAGAGTCTGACTAGTTAATTGTCAGCAAGATATTTCTAAAATGTCTCAGTACTAGCAAAAAATTAAATACATTTGGACCAAAATGTTATTGAAAAGAGTGAATGTCTCTCCATAGAATCTGTTTTTATGTAATTGTCTAGGTATTAAGGAACCTTGTAAATGTCAACTCACCATTACCAGGAGGTTTATGTTTAGTTCAGTTATCTATTAATTTCACTCCTGAAGCCTCTCTCAGGCAGGCATCTTGGAGCATTTTGAAATGATCATTCAATTAAACAACTGCAACACTAAACAAGTATGCTTAATCTACAATAGTTTTCAGGATTTGCCTATAGTATGGAAAAAAAGGGAAGATATTTCTATTGTAGCCTCTGGTTACATGGATAAAATTGGCAGTTATGTGACTAGCTGAATAAACTTGTTGAATGAGTATATAATGAGTATAAAATAATTAACATAAAAATTAATACACAGTTAGGGCTTCAGAAGTCAACAGAAAGACTCCTACTAGCTTTATTGGGCTTCATTAGGTACCCAATGAAAGCTCAAATTATCAAGACCATAAATGCATTGGACTGAGTGTTACATGGATCTCTAATTACAAGAGCAAAGTTATTTTGAAATAACAGAGCACACAAGCAAGGGTCTTTATTTATTCAATGTATTTATATATGAAAACCATTTTAATTTCTTCAAATGCTGACAGCAAAAATCTGCCATTATTTACATTCAGGGTTTGTCAAGGGAATATGACTTCAATATAACAAATCACTCAAGCATGTTTGTGCCTTTAGGTACATGAGGAGTCCATTGAAGTTATGCATGTGCTTAAATGGTTGGCTGAATCTGGATTGATGAAAGCAAACTTTGTTACACTGTATCCATATTTTCAGCCTCAATTTCCTATAAATTCACATTATTGAATAACGCATTTGATTTTTAATTGTTTTGACACCAGTGTATCAGTCTAAATACCCCTATTGCTAAACAAACAAACAAACAAACAAACAAACAAAAAGACACGCTCTTTCATGCCCTTAAAATGTGAGGACCTAATTTTTCATCCCTGAGATAACACGACCTTTATCCAGTAACATCAGGCTGAGGGATTTGTTCATTAATAGAGCTGGTCAAACTAGTCACTGCAAACAATTTACCTGACAAACTTAAAACATTTTCTGGTCATGAATCGTGATTGAACAAAGCACTTTTTAAAATAAATAAATTATATTTTAAAAAAATTTGGCAGTTTTTATGTGAATAAATTTGAACTATGGATTTTTTCCACTCAGTTTGTAGTGAGCATGCATTCAATTAAAGATATCCAAACTCACCATTTGAAAATATTTTCTGGTATTGTTTCTGTTCCCCGATAGACAACTTAATCTTTATAGGTATAAACTACTTCTGCCTCAAAGACATTTCAGTTAATCATGAAATTAATTTAAATTTCCTGATGAAACAAGCTTCTGCTTGAAATTCACTGTCTGAACATTCCTACAAAAAAATTTCAGTCAGTCAAATATTTGTGAACAGCAAATATTAAAGGGAATCAGCATGCCAAGTCAAAACCCAATTTCTAAATTAGCAGATTCTTTGCAAGCAGGTTGTTAATATATTCAGCCTTTTCTTTTCAGTACTGACTCAGACATGCCTGACTGACTGACTCTTGAAAGATCAGCCCCACTACTTGCAATACTATCAGTTTTCTCTTACGGCGTTCTGAGGTCACCTGAGCCCGCTTAATTTATAAGATCTGACAAAAATCACAGTCTGAAGTGACATGGCTACATGTGTAAAAAGGGGACAAAGGTATTGAACCTAGACCTGAAGGACATCATTAACATAGGCCAGGTCTACACTACAGACCTATATTGCTCAAACTACATCACTCATAGTTACTGCCTGTCAGGGACATGGGTTACCTACACCAATGGGAGAATCTCTCCCATTGGCATAGTTGCATCTTCATGTTAAGCGCAGCAGCTGCACCAGTGCACATTTTAACTGTAGACCTTCACATAGAAGAAAGGTTTAAAATGAGAAGACATGAGACTAGTAAAATTAGAAAGACAACATGACCCAAAAGTAACTGGTTGGCTGAGAAATCGATAAAGATAAAACTGATGACGATGAAATAAAGTTCTGCACAAGTAAGTGTAGACCCATTTAACAGTGAGGTATTAATTGTGAGTAGAGGATATTTGACATCAAAAAACTGTACATTTCAACTGAAAGACTAAAACAGTTGGAGTACAATTACATGCACAATAGGTCATGAAATGCATAAACATATAAAGGTATTCTGTTTAAGATTATCAATCTACATAACTCCATAATCAACACAAAATACAGGTTGTAAAAACTTATTCACCCGTATCCTGGAAATGTATCCGCACATTATTCCTACTCATTCAATCATATTTGAAATTTACATTTTAATTTTTCATGCCCAGGATAACACAAATCAAAACAAATATTTAATATGACAAGAGAACCATCTATCTGAGGGCGGGTGGGAGAGGGGAGGAAAAGCTTGCGGGGGGATGACAAAACAGATTTAAATAATTTTTGATTTGGAATAAAATGCTTTTGTTGTTATACCAGGGCACCAGCCACTGCTAGTTAGGGTTAAGGTCACTTTTTAAATTCAATATTCTTATTTGAAATCAAACATGTAAAAAGAGAAAATAGGCCTTAAAATCTACGCATCTATGACTTGGAGCCACCTATTTAAAGAAATGCTTTACTAAAGTGAATAACACCGCATGGTAAATACAGTAATCTGCCTATTTCTTTGTACTTTCTGGTGGGACATGTGTTTTTCAGGAAAATAGGTGGAAGGAACTGTCATTACCTGCACAATGCACACCTTGAAATGTCACATCATTTACTGACGAATATCAGTTATATAATTAATGTATAACTTATGAGAAAACAGTGTTCTTTCTTTCAAAAGTGGCACACATTTCAATTGTCTTCACAGAAAATGATTAAAATGCTCATCTTAAAAGGATGTCAAGGAACACACAAGAATGGAAACAATTGGATAGTCTAAACAAATTACACATATTAACCTCATAAGAGCCGATTGATAATTATGCACATTAGCCTCTTCTACAAAGTGACCTAGCAGTAAAGAGAAAACTAAACTGCATACTTAAAAATAATGGAAATAGATAGTTAGTATCCAGAGGATGTAATCTTTAAAATATAATGTAGACCAAATATGGGGCTCACACTTCTCTACGGTATGTCTTTATGCATCAAACCTGAGTGTTTATATTGTTTATTCATTTTTTGAGCAGTAACTAGTCTTACTGCCCAATGTTTCGTTCTGCACTAATATATCACACACAACTTTATTTAAGAGTTTCATCATCCTCGTATTTGAACACCTTCCGTATAAATATCAATATCAATACCAAAGTCCCTAGGGGATTTCATGGACGTTGATACTTCTCCCTTTACAGGGTCAAAACTCTGTGTGATATAAGGTGGGTTTTTTGTTTTCAATAATCCACAGTATTTTCAGGTACTCTCTATGGTACCTAATCCATCAGACAAAAATTGGCTTCAATCTCTTTTTACAAAATTTCTAACATGTTCTATAGATTTGCATTCAATACTTTGGTAATACATACTGTGTGTCTCTCAGCATTCCCAAAGGCATCCATGGATCTGTATGAAAGTGCTTTAATATTAGACCAAAGTACTTCAACAGATAATGTTGATGAAGAAAAAGAAATAAATTAAAGGAGCCATAAATGTGAAAGTGATGCATCAGTCTCACATGAAAGATGTTTTACCATCTTTTCTTTTAAAATCAATAATCTACTAAGTAGGTACAGTATTCTCTACTGCTCTATGTCCGGATACTTCAAAGGGATAGAAATGTTTCATGCATGAGTCTTTATTTAGAACTATATATTGCTTTTTAAATCCATATAATTGTCCTTTTTTTTTAAACTTTCAGTTTATTTGTTACTTGTTCAGTTTTATTCTCCTTTCTTCTACTAAGATGGGAACATCTCAGTATTTCTTGCATCGTCCATTATTCCATATTGTTGCTAAATAGGTCCCTCTCACATCTCCAGTTTAGGCTCAGTAATTACAAGAACTCAGAAAATACTGAGCTTGAGCTTTCAGCAAAGCAGAAAAGTGGATTGTTCCCCAAGTGGTTTCTGCTAAAAGTAAGGAAGGAAATTGAAGAAACTAGACAATTAAATTTTACACCACTATGCCATATTTTGCTAAGTCATATTTTGTTCAGTGTGACCAGAGACTATTTTGCTAGCTCCCTACTGTGGAGAAATTTATGTTGATTTATTTATGGTCCAGTTTCTACTTTTAATGTGCAAAAATAGGATTTTTTTTTAAAAAAGAATTGCTTTAGAAAAATTGGGTTTAAAAGTCTGTTCAAGTAGCCTGTAGTCACATTATTTAAGTTTAAGATAGTCTCTGAGTTCAAATGCTAAAGTAGGTCATGAACGGTAACTGCTTGAACAAGAGACTCGAGAAAAACACAACCTCCTAGCACTTCAATGGATGTCATTCTTCCTTCTTTAAACCCTGATCCTGTAAACCCTTATGTATGTGATCAAGTTTCTGCTTGGGAATAATCCCGTTGAGTTCAAAATATAACTTCAGAAAGAACTGAAATCAAATTCTTAATAAAATGGTAAACATGCCTATTCTCTGGGTTCTTGCTTTGGTCACACAACTGAGGATAGAGTAATAAGAATACAGACTGTAACATTTTTTTTTCATTTCATATATTTCAGTCTGCATTGGACAGACTGTTGAATTTACAAAGACTATGATAAACTACTTCATTTTAAGTGTTAAATTGATGAGACCTGCAAACTTCTGAATTCACTTCAGTGGAACTACAGGTCTGTGTCAAGTTAAGTATTTACATAACTGTTGTAGGGGTCTTAATATGGAACCAATACCCGAGTCTGGTATCTTTTGAACAAGATATTTAAACAAGATAATTAAAGATTCCATTGCACTTTTCATAAAATTAGCTCTGGCACCCTTGCCAAATTCCTTTCTGGATTATTACATTTTGCCTTCCTAAATTTCTAAGGCAATTTGAATTTGATATGATATTCTTCTTGACCGCCTAGCCTAAACTATTATGTAGCATTGCTCTGTGCCACTATGCAGCTGCCACATCCCATCCCTGTGGAGGGTGAAGCAATTCTGATAATTTGTAAAGTGCTTTGGGATGAAAATAATTACTGTATATCAATTTTATTACTATGTACAAGACAAAGGTGAGAATATTTGCCTTCCAACTTGCCTTATGCCATATCACAATGGATATTTTTGAGAAATAAAATGTAGTGATCCTATTGTGTGAAAAAGCATTAACATGTGGCTTATGTGATACATAACAAAAGCCAGAAGTTTACTTGTGTCACAACTTTAGTCTTTAATGCCTAAATTGTGTAATTTATCATAGACCTTAGTAATTGCTACATTATCTGTCCTATGCAGACTATAATATAAGATGAAAAAGTGGTAGGTGGCCATCTGTACTATGATTAATCTATTCTCACTTGTGCAACCAAAGCAAGAACTCAGCTAACAAGAATATTTTCCCTCTTAATAGATTTTTTATTTCAGTTCTTTCTGATATCAATTTTTCATGAACTTTGCTCATATTAAGAATTGAGAGTTTACTCCTCCCATATAGAGGACTTAATACTCTAGTGAAGAATGCAAACATAAGAAGGGCCATCAGAAGCAGCATTTAAGGACAACATTTTTTGCCTGTGGTAAATTCTCTGTGTGCAGTTTAAAGGTGTTTTGCTTTAAAATACGAAAAAAGAGACATGAATTTCTAAAATGAAAAGGACATCACACTTTTTTTTATATAGTATCTGTGTAATGAGGACAATGCAAATAATGGAACTCAGCAAAATATACTGAGATACTTTATTAAAACCAGTTGAATGCTTTTAAAAATTGCTAATATTTTAATGAATATATGACAGGTTTCCTCCATTGTTATTCCAGAGGTAATTTTTGTTGGTTGTGGGTGTTCTGATGACTACTGTTTTATTCATGAAAGAGACAAGGACAATCAGAAATGTGAAAGAAGACAAAAAAAAGAGGAAAAGAAATTGAAGTACAGAGAGAAAAGAAAAGAGAAAATGGAGTACTATGGAGGAAATGAGCAAAAGACACAAACAGGCCTAGCACCTTTAGGATTACACATTTTAAAAAGTATACTAAAAAATTTCTAAGTCTGATCAGAAAACATTTTCTATGTTTTTTTGGAACAAAATGAAAAACATACATTGCTTGAGAATTCACTGTGTTTTTTTATTTTCCATTTGTCAATTACATGAATAGAACAAAAAAATGTTTCACTTAGTTTTAAATTGAAAATGTTCATTTCCTTTTGATTTCTCTCTCCCCATTTTTTATTCCCTCTTTCCCCATCTCCCTGGAAAAGAAGGGGGGAAAGGAAGGAATAAAATAAAAACACAAAAATAATTGGAAGGAAAAAACATTTCACTCAAATTGTTTCACTAGGGACATTTTTTTTTTCCCCCAAAAGAGCAATTGCCCTTGAAAAGTTGGGTTTTTGTTTGTTTGTTAACTGCTCTATTTCTTGGATTTTATTTTATGACCCCGGCAGTAAAGACAACTGAAAGGAAGAGGAAGAAACTATTTGGGGGCATGTGAGTGTGGAATATTCAAGATGATTGTGACCAAAGAGAAGAGGGATTGAACTAGCATTCCTATTTCTCCAGTTCAGTCAATGCATATGGATGACTGGAATATCACAGAGGAATAAACTGACTTTATGTAGAGAATAAAAAAAGTCAACAGCTAAACAACTCTTAAAGAACCAACATACCCTTTCCCTAAAATAAAAAATATATTTCTTAAAAGTAATAACAATGAGGGCTGGGGTGAAAAATCCAGAAAAAAAGAAAGGAGGAAGTATTTATTGTCTTGTAGTTTAGAACAGAGGACTGAGCATCAACAACTCCCGGATCTATTCCTGGCTTTGCAACTGTCCTATTGAATGACCTTGGGAGAGGTACCTACAGGACCGGTGCAACCATTTAGGCGACCTAGGTGGTCGCCTAGGGGGCTGGGATTTGGGGGGCGCCATTTTCTTCAGCAGCAACCGCAGTGGCCGGATCTTCAGCCGCCCCGATCACCTCCGGCATTTAAGCAGATGGAGCTGGGGCAGGGAAGCACGGGGAGGGCCACCTGCAGCAAGTAAGGGGGGTGCGGCATGCAAGGAAACTGCCCGTGTCAGCTCATCCCTGCCCTGCCTCCTCCCCGAGCACGCCATGGCTGCATCACTTCTCCTACCTCCCAGACTTGCGGCGCCAATCAGCTTAGGCGCTGCAAGCCTGCTAGGCAGGAGAAGTGAAGCAGCGATGGCATGCTCGGGGTGCTCATGCTTGTGCATGGAACAGGGGTGAGCTGGGATGTGGGGTGGGGAGCTGCCATGGAGGGGGGGCACCTCAGGGCAGAGGAGGGGAGCTGCCACAGGGAGGGGCGCCTCAGGGCACAGGTGCGGGGAGCGGTGCAAGGTGGAAGTTTCGCCTAGGGCATGAAACATCCTTGCACCGGTCCTGGGTACTTATTCCCTCTGTGCTTCTGTTTCCCCATCTGCAAAGAGTGAGCATTAATATTTACCACCTACTTCTCAGCACTGTTTTGAGGCTTGCTTCATGTCTGTAAAGTGCTTTGATATTCTTAGACAAAAGACTTCATGGCCTTGATCCTCCACTGCAGCTGAGGAACACTAGTTCAGCTGGGAAAGCAGGTTTTAAGTCAGTTTTACACTTTCCCAGTCATGGGGCATTCCAGGTCCTGGTTCAGTCTGTCATAAACTAGACCCAAAAGAGACCAGCAGGGCATAAGGCAATACTGGCCATGCTCCCATTTTCCCAGCCACACCACCAACACTACCCCAGAATTCCTGTGTGCAGTGAAAATCCTGCAAAATGTCTTGAGTAAGTACAAATGAGTACATAAAGCCACCTTAATGTACCAGAGAAACTGGTGCCACGCTTACAAAATAATACATTATTACTATTGCTATTATCAGAGACAGAGACTTATCCCACTTAATGTAGAACATGATGTGAATGTATGGTACATTTTGCAATGAATCATGTACTTTGTACAGCAGCTAATAGTTCTGAAACAGGTATTATTAACATTTGTTTGAAGTTCTTGCTGAGCAGGGCAGGTATTCAATCTGGAATTTCTAATGGAGTTTAAGAGAGTTCAGCACCCAAATACTATTGAACTCCAGTGTTAGTTGGGTGCCTATGCCCCTTATGCTTTTTTGAAAATCCCAGCCTTAAATTTTAGGTTTACTGTGTGTATTTGGAAATTAAAAAAACAAACAAAAACAAAAAAACCTCTGTACCTGAGACAGCTGATCCAACAATGGATGTTTAGAGACACTAGTTCCTAAGGAAACATATATTCAGTATTATACTGACCCTGCATTTGTTTCAGTTTCCCTTTTCTTTCTCACTTTTCCTCTCCAACTATAATATATTTTAATATATTATTAAATTATCAGAACATATAAAATCTCATGATTTGCATCACATGTATTTTTAAACAATTTATAAATATGTATGAAATGGATATAGAAAATTAGTTGCATCTACTAAGTTTGTTTTTCTATATTTTAGTTTCTCCTCTCTATCTATAACCATATAAAAAAGAGAGAAAATATACCTTTCTATATATATATGCAAATGAATCTAATCAATATACTTAATATGCATTCATATTCATGCTACATACTTCAGACAAATAGCAAACAGCTTATGTAAATAGACAGCAATCAAAATAGAAGTTACTGTCTATGTTCTGACCCACCATTCCCATACAAATCCCGCCTCATTTAGAGCCAAATTCTGATACCCTCTCTCATGTACATGTGGTATTTTTCTTTGTGATTATTTCAATGGATGTATTGAAAACAATGGGACTACTCACCTAGTTAAAGTTAAGTGCTTTGCTGAATCAAAGTCAGAGTAAGTACTACTCAGATGGCGACATTTTAGCTTCGTTAAAGTCAATGATTTACTTTCCATGGACTTCCATGGGGCCAGGATCTTATCCAACATGAGTAACAGTATCAGAATCTGGCCATGAGAAGTTGTTGCAGGATCAGACCAAAAAAATGGATACCTTAGGCCAAACTGTGTTTTAAAAAAAATCCCACCAAATCCCTTTTCCTACAATGTCATGGAAACCACAAAGTGATTTTTCATGTAATGTAAAATGCTGAATAGATATAGGTAGATTTCTATCCCCACCCCCAACTCACCAGAATACCAAAAGCTATTGAACTGTAATATGGACCAACAGATAGTGAATCTTTATGATTAAAAAAAAAAAGATGCAGAAATGACTTCCTATTTTCTATCACCCTTAGATAATAAGAAAGAAAGAAATATTTTTCCCCATCTGACAATCTACAGCTGCATGTTTCAACCAAGCATGTATTTTTTATGGCTGAATTTTAAACTTCTTGTAATACAAATCTTCAATTGTAACACAAATATGCTGTTATATCAGAAAGAATATCACCAGGACAACAACTGCTATTCTTCTCATTAGCTGTTTGATCCCAAGTATATTGATTCAGTGAGATCAGCCTGACAAATTAGGACATACTAGTTGAAGAAACTAAAAAGTGTGTGCTTAAAAATCCACATCTTATTGAATTACTATTAGAGCGGTAACCCTCACTAACACTTATTTATAATAATGAATCAAGAATAAGGAAAACTGTTTGAATAACTGCCAGCTAAACATACAGACAAAACTACTTTGCATTAAACAGCGACGACTAGCAGTATAATTGGATAGTCTAATTTGACAGCATGTGTACTGCAGTGAGCTTGAAAGAGCTATCAAGTGTTAATTTTGTCTTGAAAAGTAATCCTTATGAATAGCCCTTCAAGTTTGGGTATTTTTTTAGAAGGAAAATTGATCATGGCATTTACAGTCCTAGCTATTGGCATTGTGTCATAAAAAAGCAAGCCAACTTGAAAGATGAATCATATGCAATTTTTCTGTCATGACTATTGATTATCTTTCAACCTATAAAGAACATGTAAGGTTAAAAAGCACTTAAAAGATTTATTACTTCTATTGATCCATCTTTTCTGTAGTGATGAAAGCAAACATAAATCCTTGTTCTACTGAATGATACAGTAAATGTGATTGCTTAAAGGAATTAAAAGCAAGTTAAAAATATGAAATTAACGCACTAAAACCTTTAGTGTAAAAGAATTGAATGAGTGTCATTAATTTGCTATGCTCATATGAAAGGATTTAATAAATATTTTGATGTGGAGAATGTCAGACTTTATGCAAATACAACTTTAAACCCCATTTCATGTAGAAGAATGAAAAAAAAAGGGAGTATCTGCATTCAAATCAACCTCAGGGGGAAAAAAAATCTATATACCATTCTTGCTGAATTTTGTTGGTGTGTTTCAGTATTTGCTAACACTTTATACATCAGTAAGGCTACTAAAAAGTGTAAAAGAACTGGAAAAGTCTAATTCTGTGACAACAAATTTGGGTTTACTACTTTAAGAGGTTTCATATTTTGGAAACTATTCTTCAAGAAAATAGGCAAAATCCATTTTAGGATACAATGGATTCTAAATACAGGGCACAAAAATTGAGTTTTCTTCATGCTTATGTCTTATATACACACACAACTTTTATCTTATACCAATATAGCTACTGCCTTATGGAAAGAGGAATAAGCTGCATCAGTATAAAGTACCATAATAATAGAATTACTGCATCTACACTTTGGATCATACTGATATAACTATTTAATTAAACAAACAAAACAAAACATACTCTTTACCCAAGTAGTTATACTGGCACAAAATCTGTGTGTAGACCAGGCTTTCATGAATGCCAAATTTTTTTAAATGCAGGAAATTGAACCTGGTATTTCAACATTTTTTTAAAAAAAGAGAACTTCAGAGCACCCTATTTATATTAATTATGAATTATTATTATAATTATTATTGTTATTGTTATTATTGTTATTATTATTATTGACTCTTCATGGTACCCACACCTAAAGGTCTGCCAGTATCTAATCAATTTAACCCCTTTCTCTTTACACCATCTTCTAATTCACACATTAATTCCCTGTGATAGAGTTACAGATATGGAATGTTCCCTTCTAGCATGGGGTGGTCCTGCAGATGGGAAACTGAGGCTAGCCTTTTCTCCAACACAGACTGGAACAGGTGGGGCTCTAGCTTTTTTGCTGCCCCAAGCATGGCAGTCATGCAGCCTTCAGCGGCACACCTGTGGGAGGTCTGCTGGTCTCGCGGCTTCAGCATATCTGCCGCTGAATTGCTGCTGAATCCATGGGACTGGCAGAAACTCCTGCAGGCAAGCCCCAGAAGAAAGCCTGACTGCCGCCCTCGCAGGGACCGACAGGGTGCCCCCTGTGGCTTGCTGCCCCAGGCACTTGCTTGGAGCGCTGGTGCCTGGAGTTGCCACTGGACTGGAATATGTGACAGGTTAATTAATTAATATGGGTACCTCAAATGACAAAATACAGTTCAATACAATAACTCAAAAGGTTTAGACTGCACCGCCTTCTGTGACTCCCAGGTTTTTTATCAGTCTTAATCAACCTCTTCAGATTGGAGGGCTCTTCTCAGGATTACTCCTGGAGTCCCCTGTTAGAGTAGCTGAGGAATTACCACCCTTCTCTATTTTTATCAGAAGGTGGGTCCCATCTATGTAGTTTCTCTCCCCATTTCACCTTCATCTCTTTCTATTACAACATTGGCTTCCTCAACAGGAGTATTAGACATCCAGTTCTGAATTACAGAATGCTCTACAGTGCTCTTGTATATAACTCAGCACCTCTGGCCTCAATTTAATGTACTTAGCCTCTGACAGCCACGAGCTGCTTGCACCAGGTACACACACAGGCCCCTCGGCACAATGTAATTAGTTGTATATTATGAACTCTGTGCAATAAATTGGATATCACCCACCTGGATTGATCTGTTTTTTTTTTCCCCCTCCACAGTCAAACACAAGTTATTATTTTATGACTGGGATTCGTGACTGTCCTAGGTTTTATGTTTAAGATAAAAGCTAGAGTTTATTTACCTTTTTATATACTTCATTTTAGTCCATTAGTAACTGATCAGATTAATCTCCTGCACAATCTGTGTTCTGCCATTAACTTTTAAACAGTATTATTTAATGTAGTAAAGCATTTTAGCATACAGTTTGCATTATGGATGCTATATAATAATAATAATGCAATTGTGTATGTAATTGTCCTTTTCTTCTCTTACTAGAGTTCAAGAGCTCAAACGAAGCAACATGTAAACAATATCCACCCAACCTGGGCCTAATAAAAGTCTCACATCCCTGCTGTGTCTTTCCCAGCTTCCTGCACAAAAGGATGTTCTTTATATACACAAAGGAAAGAGTTTAATCTTGGATAATTGGTAATGGCTAAGAATACAATTCTGTCATGGCGATCACAGATTCTGTGACTTTCCAGGATCTCCATAACTTCTTCTGGGGCTGGGCTAGAACAACTTCCAGCTCCGGGGTCACTGGAATAGCAGCCGACAGCCCACCAGAGCAGTGGCCGGGGTTGAGTCAGCCCCTCTGGGGCTGGAGCAAAGATGATCAGCCCCTGCCCCAGAAGCAGTGGTGGGGCTGGAGCAGTTGCAAGTCCCCAGCAGCACTCTATTTGTCCCCTCACATGCAGGGTAAAAATCAGAGAAAGGTCACAGGCCTCCTTGAATTTTTGTTTATTTTCCATGACCCTGTCCCTGACTTTTACTAAAAATACCTGTGACAGAATCTTAACCTTAGGAATGGCATATAAAACCTTACCCTGTCCTATTAGTCAAAGGTATAAATTCCACTTAGGTCATTAAGCATCAACTGTTGATAGGAGTGGCTGTGACAGTCTGTACCCTTTATACAAGGCTATGATGAATTTTGTACAAAGTGTGCTTTGTGAGGTATCATTTGAAAACTCAAGTCACTGGTCATTATTTTCCTGGTAAAATATGTGTGCCAACATTGTATGTAAAGTTATACGTTTCTACAGTATGACATCACTGAGAATGCTCCAAGTTTAGAAAAACAGGCATAAACTAGTTCCTCAAACACAAAATGCAGTCTGGTCCCAGGTGTCAAAAAAATCAAATGGACCAGCACCCAGCTAAGCGGCCACTCCTTCAGAGGAAGAAGGGTGTGAGCAAGACATATACATGTTGGCAAAAAATCAACTGGAAGTTCCCGTCTTCTAGACTTGCCGTGTCCTGAACCATAGCTGGAAATGATTCTCAAAGAGGAGGAAAGGATATAAAAATGAGGAACAGAGGCACTAGATCATCTCTCCTCTCTTTATATTAACATGTATGCATCTACACAGAACAGAGCACAGCATGAAAAGGAAGCAGGCAAGCTTCCTACACTATGCTTCCCTGTTCTATAGATGCATACATATTAATATAAAGTATCATGCTCCAGCAACTTCTGTATGCATGGACTGCTAATCTGGCATGTTTTACAAGCTCTGAATTCACTTTATAACACTATAACTAAGTTTACATCCAACACTATCAAATTGCCTGCCCTGGGATATGTTTGTTTAATTATTAGTCCTCAATTATTTTTCTTTGTAAGTGTGAACCTGGGAGCCCCTCAATGTCAATTGGACCCTCTATCCTGTAACTCGCATCAGGCATGTCACTCTCACTGCCTCCAACACACTGTTGTCATAATATGTATCTTAAAGGTACCATGTAAGGTATCATAGGTAAACTGGTGACACACTGGTCACAAAAATCATGGTGTGATGCATGTACAGGTTGTGTACAAAGAGTTATAGAGATGTGCTGGAAATACATTCTTAAAATGTATTTGAAAGACAGTGCAGGGCCGCCCAGAGGATTCAGGGGGCCTGGGGCAAAGCAGTTTCGGGGGCCCCTTCCATAAAAAAAGTTGCAATACTATAGGAGGCCCCTGTGGGGCCTGGGGCAAATT
>NC_133770.1:199696920-199835298 GCF_003597395.2 Chelonoidis abingdonii
CCTCCCCTCCCCTCCCCCAGCCGCTGGCTCTGCTTCAGCTCAGCGTCTGTGGTTGCCTCGCTGCTGCTGCAGAGCTGCTTCCGCGAGCAGGGCCCGTTTAGGGGAGTATCAGACACAGTCACACAGTCGCGGCTGGGGGCCCCTGTGGGGCCCGGGGCCCGGGGCAAACTGCCCCAATTGCCCCCCCCTCTGGGCGGCCCGGAGACAGTGCATAAACCCAGTGTGCCCTAGACAAGGGAATGCATATTTACCTGTCTGACTGGCTTGGTTACAGGCAGGGAATAATGAAAGAACATTTACCTATAAAGTAAACAAAGCTATCAACTAAACAAGCTGGGGAGAAGACCATTTAATCAAACGGGACAGGGAACAGAAACTGTACCTCAGGAATCCTTCATGACTCTTGAGACAATGGACATTGGGAAACATAAGGGAAGCAAAAAGATCTTTTAGGGATCCATAACCAAAGGGACAGAGGGTACAGCACCCTTTGAGCCTGTGAATGTTGGATCCCCTAGTCTGGGGTTGCTCGGGGTCTGGGGATGCTGGTAACTTGAAGAAAGAAAGAAAACTGCTTAGGTAAACATTGTGAATTGCTAAGATTAAGCTTTAGTTACGAGAAATCATGTTTTATTTTGCTCTGTCTAATCAAACCTGTCTCTCTTTCTCTTGCTTAGTATCTCTTACATCTTTGTTCTTTGTTAATTAACTGCCTCTTTGGAGGCAGCAAACTTAATTTCTATGAATGTCCAGTGAGGGGGAGTAGACACTGCCAGCAGATGTCTCTGGGGATCTTGGGAAATGAAGTTCACAAATTGTTATCATCAAGAAAAAGTTTCAAATGGCAGAATCCTGAGGAGTTTGCTGGCAAGACAGGCTGGGGAGCTGACAGTGAGAGCTTTGCTGATGCTAGGATCTCACTCTTGTTAAGACAGAAAGATAAAACTTGCAGTTCTGGGTGTCCTGAGCATTATGGCACGGTAAGCAACAAACTATGCAAAAAGGTAAAGTATGAAAAAAGCTAAAAGGAATTCATATCTAGTAGGGATATGTCTTTTCTACCCAAGTCTGCCAAATTCTCTTAACTGTCTGAATGCTCACTTACTGTATTTCTGAAACTCATTGAATTTGTACAGAATAACTGCCTGCAGAGAAATTAGTTTTTGCTTAGGAAAAAGAAAATCACCACACATTTATGTTCATCTATCCACTTCAGCAGCTACCTATCAATATTCAAAGGCCTAACCTTCATGTAACCAATAGGAAAAAAAAGGAAAGAAATTGAAGATGCTTGTTTCCTCAAGACTTGTACAGCAAAGTGACATTCAACACACTGTTCTTTTGTTTTGTTTTGCCAAGTAAATAGGTATTGTAATTATCCCTTCTATGCTACCAGACTCCTTAGACATTCTGTAGGCATTTAGCTGCACTGCACTGTAGGGAACATTAATTCTACGAAGCCAAGAATGAGTCTTATAATGATGGTTAACCTTAAAGTTTAACCTACAGTAGCTGCAGAAAACCTTGTCCAGTCCAGTTTGACTTGAGTCTCTATATTCAGATTATCTTGGCTCTAAGAATCAAAGCATGCGCTAAGCCATGGCAATCCGTATATTTACTAAATGACTGCTAGGATTTATTTTAATACATTCTCCCTACCTTGGATCTTCACAGTATAGAAAGCTGTTAGAGCTAGGAACTCGTGCGAAGCTTGAGATATCACTGATCGACTTACCGAAGGTGGACAGAAAGAGCAAAAGAAGTAACATTTCATCTTAAATAGATTTAACATAAGGCCACAGAATAGGCACTCAAGATTTTTTTTACTATTCTCATGTTAAAGAGTTGCTTTAATACTGGCTGTCACTCTTTGAATATCAGAGCTGATAAAGCACTCAATTGAGTTTCTGCTCCACTATGTTTCTAGCTAATCTGTTCTAGTACTAACCGTGAATGAACAAAATAGCCACTAAGGGTTATGAACAAAGAACATTCATTAGTTACTGTGCTAGACTAGACTTGTTTTGCTGTAAATGGAGTATGATCTCAGTTAGTAAAGAGACCAGTAATCTTTATCTTTACACTTTCTAAATACACCTAATAAAAAAAAATTCTCATATTTCCTTAATTCAAGTAGTTCAAGAAGTGCCATGCCAAATCTGCAACAACAGTTGTACAGTATTTGCATTCTTAACTTAATTTCATAGTTATCTGGATGTATTATTTAGTAATTCTTTTTCAAAGTTTTCCACATATTTGTAGTAACTGTTTATAGATAATTGGCCAGATTTTCTCCTGCACCATAATCCACTTGGTTCAGGGGAGAGGGAGAGCAATCAGGAAGCCAATTATTACCTCCCCTGATTTACTGAGATATTTTGGCCCTGGCATGAACTGGCACAGCCTAACAGCAGCTGTAACTCAGCCAGTCTATGGAGTGGGATTTTCAAAATCAGTCAGAATAGGCATACTTCTGCTCCCACTGCAGTTACTGTAAAACTCTCATTGACTTAAGTAAGAGCAGAGGTAGGCCAACAGTAAGTATAACTGAAAATCCCATTCAAAAGCCCAAGGAAACATATGCTAGCAAAAAATTGTTAGGGTGGAGCTGCGCTCTGCTCTACCCCCTTCCTGCCCTTCCTCAAAGAATCACAAATATAGGGCTGGAAGGCATCGTGAGGCAGGACCAAGTATAACTACATCATCCTTGACTGGTGTTTGTCTAACCTGTTCTTAAATTTGAAAACCTCCATACAAGTTCCCTTGGAAGCCTATTCCAGTGTTAAACTATCCTTATAGTTTACAAAGCTTTTCCTCACATTCAGCCTAAATCTCCCTTGCTGCAGATTAATCTAATTCCTTCTAGTCCTACCTTCAGTGGATATGGAGGACAATTGATCACCATCTTCTTTATAACAGCCTTAACATACTTGAAGATTGTTATAAGGTCCTCCTCTTTGTCTTAGTTTTTCTTCCTCAAGACTAAACATGCCCAATTTTGTAACTCTTTCCTCACAAGTCAGGTTTTCCAAACATTTAATCATTTTTGTTGCTCTCCTCTGGACTTTCTCCTGTGTATTCATATCTTTCTAAGGCCTTGTCTACACTTCCAAAGGGTTCAATGCGCAGGGTTCAATGCATTAGCGGTCGATTTATCGGGTCCAGTGAAGACCCGCTAAATCGACTGGAGATCGCACTCCCATCGACTCCTGTACTTCTGAATGAGAAGTGCAAGGGGAGTCAATGGGAGAGTGTCTCCAGTCAACATTGCATAGTGTGGACCCTGTGGTAAGTAAATCTAGTACGCTGACTTCAGCTACCTTATTCATGTAGCCAAAGTTGCATAACTTAGATCGATCTCCCCCTGTAGCGTAGACAAGGCCTAAGTGTGGTGCCCAGAACTAGACAGTACTCCAGCTGAGGCATTACCAGTACTGAGTAGAATGTGTTGTCCTGCATCTTATATAAGACACTCCTGTTAATAAACTGCAGAATATTAGCCTTTTTTTTGCAGCTGCATCTCATTGTTGACATATATAATTTGTGATTCACTATAACCTCTAGATACTTTTCAGCAATAATATTACTGACCCAGTTATTCCCCATGTTGCAGCTGTGCATTTGATTCATCTTAGTGTACTACTTTTCACTTATCTTTATTATCTTGTTCTTCAATTTATCAGGGTCATTTTGATTTCTAATCCTGTCATCCAAAGTGCTAGTATCCCTTCCCAGTTTGGTGTTATTGGCACATTGTATAAGCATATTCCTCACCTCCATTATCCAAGTAATTAATGAAAATACTGAACAGTTCCGGACCCAGGAGAGACCCCTGTGGCATTCCAGTAAATATATCATACTCCTCACCCCTGTTTGACAGGGAACCATTAATAACTCCTGTTTCTTTCAGTTTCACACCCATCTTACAGTAATTTTATCTAGACAATATTTCTCTAGATGCCTGATGAGACTTATGTGGGAGGGTGGCAAGAGCCTTACTAAAATCAAGATCTATTACGTGTACAGCTTTCTCCCTGCCCACTAGATCAATAACCCTGTCAAGGAAGGAAATTAGGTTAGGTTGTTTTTGACAAATCCATGTGTGCTGTTATTTATAACATTATTCTCCTCTAGGTGCTTGCAAATTGATTGCTTAATAATTTGTTCCAGTATCTTCTCAGCTATGAAAGTTAAGATCACTACAATTTCCTGGATCCTCTTTGTTCCTCTTTTTAAAGATAGGTGCTATCTTAGCCCTTCACCAGTTCTCTGGGACTTTATCCGTTCTCCACGAGTTCTCAAAGGTAACTGCAAAATGGTTCTAAGATTGCTTCAGCTAGTTTCTTTAGTACCCTATGGTGAATTTCAATACATCCTGCCAACCTGAATACGTCTAACTTATCTAAATATTCTTTAAGCTGTTTTTCCCCCTATTTTCACTTGCATTGCTTCTTTTGGGTTGTTAATATTAATTGTGTTAATTACCTGGTCCAAATTTACCTTTTTACTGAAAACTGAAGTAAACTAGGTATTTAGCCTTCAGACATCTTGTTGCTGGCCATTATTAGCCTTCCTTCCTTCCTCACCAAGTAGACTAAATTCCCTAACTATTACACCTGCATCTCTGATCTCATTTCCTCTTTCTGTCTCTTAAGCTCCCTGAACTTCTCCCAAGCTCATTTTTCACCTGCATTCCCTTCTCTCAAGTATTTTCTCATACTTTGACAATCTTCCTCTCTTTCTTTACCAAATGTCCACTCTTTTTTCCTTCATATAACTTCTCAAAACACATTTCATCCATCAATACTCCCTTCCACCTTTTCTTCCCTCAAAATCTCCCAACATCCTCCCATTCCTGAAACATTAAACCATGTCCTGTCTGGCCTTTTGTCCATTTACAGTGAATGGTCCTTGGCATAACTGGATCTTTCTATCCTTTTGTAAAGCACCATGTAAAATTTATACTGCTAAATTCTTGGTATTTAATGAAGAAAATATATAATACCACTAAAGAATAATGGACCAAATCTTTGTTCAGGTGGTCAGTTGGCAACATGACTAGGCACAACTACAACTGGGCTCTAAATTTTTGGACTGCTGCTCATGTCTTGATAAGGGAGGCCAGACTTCATATCTTTACCCTTCTGTTATATATGGCAACGGGAACTCCAGGAGGTGATATTGGTAGAGATATGCCTCTGTTTTCTCAGTGACAGATGGTGAAACAATAAGGGGTCAAGTTATCACCCTACCCTCTTTCCCTCAGAGAGATATTTCTGCCAACTATATGTTTTTGTTAAACAAAAATGTAAAAAATAAAAGTAGAAAAATAAAATTCCCAAGAGACAGAATTTTGAACAATATGAGACTAGCTGTCTGACTTCTCACTAGGGTATTTCCCTAAAAAGAGAGCTTGTTTTTATAACTTTTAGAATGTTACTGTTCTGTAGTTTGTTCAAAACAGAAAACAAAACCAAGAATTTTATCTATTAGAGGAGTTTTGATTTACAAGTTTTTTGCCTTAGCCTCTTGACAGTGCTTCCCTTGCCTATAGTTTATGATCTTCTAGTCAGCTGCATCAACAAAATACATTTGGAGTTTGTGTACTGGCTGTATTCCTGTATGAAGTACATTTCTTGAGTGAGTAAAAACTCTTACGTACTTGCAGAAATTCAGCAATAATGAGTTAACAGGTTTTTCCTCTCCACGGGATGATTTAGTCAGTTCCATTATAAATCTATCTATGCAACTCAGTGAAACCCATTATGACTGTGCCAAGATGTGATAAAGTAGAATAGGCAGAATTGCTAACAGTGACATGGAGTAAATTTCTGAATAGAATTGAAAATATAGTGTAAAACCTGGATATACGGTGGAGATTTGAAGTTCAAAGAAAATTCCTTTCAACTTTAGTGTACTTTTCCATAATACACTTGTGCCATGCACATATGATAAACTAAACCATATCTGTTGAATTACAACTACATCGACACACTGTGTGGTAATTAAAATTTCTCTTGAGTGTCTATTTGTACATGAATCCAGTGAGTTAATGTCCATACAATGCTCTGAAGATGTACAATTTCACTTAAAAATTAAAAACTGTTATTTTTATCTATACTTTAAACAATGGTAGGACCCTCTACTAGTAAACAAATATCTTGATACAATTATATTTTCAGAACACTTGAAAATTATTTTTGAAATATCCTGGACTGCTGAGAAGGTAGTGAAGGAACAGGAAAAAGCAAATGTAATATTGAGTTACAAAAGACAGAAATAGAAGAATCCTAACAATTAAAAACTAAAAATTTAATTTCTAGGCCTGATAAAGAAATGGAAAATTATTGAGGCAAAAGTAACTACCCTTAAGAAGGTAACAATAATTATCAATAAGCATAAAAGAGTTTATAAACAATAAGTCTTGACAAACTTGATTCCTTTAAAATATATATGCATAAGATTTGTGTGTGTGTGTGTGTATAATTACAAAATCTGCAGATGAAAAGAATTTAATAGGTGAAATATAGTTGCACTTTAACTAAGCATTTGATACTATCACACTGAAATATTCATTTGCATTAGCTGGGATAAGAACAGTGTTATATGGAGTGAAAATTGACTAGAAAACCATAAAGAAAGTTTAATGAAAAGCAGCAATATAATGAGTTATGTGGAAAAAAATGGAGCACATCAGGGATTTGTGTAAGGTATGGACTTTATTCACATCTATGGGAGAAAAATGAACAACCTGTTAAACAAAATCTTTAATATCATTAAAGTTCTGACAGTGTTCTAAGTGTTATAACAAGACAAATAAAAGATGTATTTTTTTTGCACCCAGCACCTTAAAATGGAAAAGACAAAGATCATGTAAATATGCACTTGAGAGACCCAAAGGATAGTGATAACATACAACTTATTGTTACTAGAAGAGAGTAGTGAAAATGTTATGTTGACAGTTGGAATTTGCAGACTTTGTGGAAGAAGTGGTTTTTCAGGCAGGATTTAAATTAAGTGATATTTAAATAAGTCTCGTATAATTGCTCAGGAAGGCTATTCTAGAAATTGGGCAACATGTAAGAATGCATGAAGAGAATAGTGAAAGAATGAACTGCAGGCAGTGGAAAGGCTGCCATGACTGGTGCAATGAAGAGAGATGTGATAAGAAACAACATTAGAGATGAAAATAAGAATAGCATTGAATCCACCCCTTAAAGGTAAGGACGTGAATGGGTAGGCGTTGGACAGGAGTATGACATTGTCTGAATAGTTCATGAGGAACATGAACTAGAGGTAGATGTTCTGAAAGGGAAACAGAGAGATCAGAAAGGAGGAGGTTGCAGTAATCAATTAAAGAGATAACTAGCACATGACTGAGGTTTTAACTGAAGGAACATGAGTAAGAGACATGTTTAGTATATTGTATGTTTTAATAAAGATGACAGAAAGTGAAGGAAGCAAAGATGGGATGCAGTGAATATCATTTTTACTTCTTATAATATTTTATTTTATGTCCTTTCAAGTTATTTTTATGATACCTTCTTTTCTTAATTTGGAAAGCCACTGCGTATTCAACCACCAGGGTGTTTTAATTAAGAGGATGCATAAAATAGGTGAGTGTTACACAAGGACCAGTATTTACATGATGAAAGGGACAAATTTTTCAGTGTAAATGTGTTTAAATGTTAAACAAGAAAACAATATTTTGTAATTTTACTCATCTGGATGTATATACAGTATAGCAAGTTGGCTTAAAGTCTTGTGTTACATACTGATCATTATTAGTACTTTGGTGGCATTAAGTCTCTTGCAAACATTTCAACATTCTAATGTTGATCTTCGAGTGCTTGCTCATATTCATTCCAGTAGGTGTACGCGCCGCGCGTGCACGTTCGTCGGAGAACTTTTACCCTAGCAACTCCAGCGGGCCGGCAGGTCGCCCCCTAGAGTGGTGCCGCCATGGCGGGTGATATATACTCCTGCGCGCGGCATAGCTGACCTCCACGTCCCTAGCTTCTCTTGTTCATCGTTACAGTTCTAGTGTTAGTTTTGTAGTTTTACTTAGTATATAGTTTGTAGTTATAGTTAGTTTGTTGTATATATTATAGTTAGTAGTTAGCGGTGTTCGGGGCTCTAGCCTCTCCCGCGCCCGGCGCCGGGCTGATGCCTGGTTCGCCGGGATTCAAAGCGTGCTCGGCTTGTAAAAAAGCCGATGCCCACCTCAGTGATCCCCACGACGCCTGCTTAAAGTGCCTGGGGGAATCACACGTTTCGGAGAAGTGCCGCATCTGCAAAGCCTTCCGTGGCCGCGGACTAAGAAGGAGCGAGACCAGCGCCTCCGACGCTCCTTATGGAAGCGGCACTTCACCCGCGCCCTCGGCACCGAGCGCGGCTCCGGCACCGGATCCCTCCGGCACCGCGAAAACGCAGCGGCACCACCCTTCTCCGGCACCGGCTCCTGGGAAGAGGCCCTCGTCATCCTCTACCCCGGCTAAGCAGCCCCGGAAGGAGCACCCGATGCCGACGCCGGCCCGCGCTGGCCGTGCCAGGGCTTCGTTGACTCCGGGCCCGGCGGGTCCGTCGAGTCCGATCCCTCTTAGCTCCCGCCAAGATCTGGGTAGAGCTCATAGTCCCGTCCACGCCCGAGACATTCTCGTCGGCAAGGGACCTTATTGCCTTGACGGAGCCTGGGCTGCCAACCCCCGGCACCGCCGGTGCGGGTTGTACTTTCCAAGGGCAAGCCGACCCCGATGAGAAGAGCACCGTCCCCGGATTCTCCGGTCCGGCACCGATCACTCCCGGCACGATCCCGGTCACGGCACCGATCCCTCCGAGGAGGTCTGGTTCGAGGCGCCGCTCGCAGTCCCGGCACCGCTCTCCCCGGCGGCACCGGTCGTACTCGCGGCGCCGATCGTCTTCACGTCGGTCCCGATACTCCCGGCACCGCCCGCTCCGGCTCCAGCCACCGCTACCGGCACCGCGACTCGAGGAGCCATCACGGCACCGAAGGTCCAGATCCCGGTCGACCTCCCGGCACCGCGCTGGTGGCAGGTCCCGGTCCAGATCCCGGCACGGTATAGCTCACGGCACCGCTCCCCGGCACCGAGGAGGCCGTCGCCATCAAGGGCGCTGGACTCGCACTACTCGCGTTCCGCCCCCCCGTGGCCCTCTCGACAGGGTTCAGTCTCTTCACGGCGGACAGTGTCTACCTGGACGTTGACAGGCCCGCCGCCCTCTTTCCCTGAGGGTCACCAGGAACATGGTCCGCAGCAGTGGGGCTTCTGGACACCCTGGGGCATATCAGCAAGCCCAGGGGCCTCAGCAATTTCCACCACGTCCGTCTGGCTCAGAGCGTAGGGCTCCGGAGGCTACTGTTTCACGCCCCCCACCATCCCTGCAGAGGAACAGTCTCCCACCCGCCAGAGACTGAACCCCGCAGGTGCCAGAGACAGCCGTCCATCCTGAGCCGCCACCTGACCCACTTCTGCCAGGTCTCTCCTCGTCATCCTCGCCGGATGAAGCGGTGGCGGGGACGACAACACCGGTCCCCCCCCGCTAGACCTCAGGGCACACCAGGATCTCCTCAGGCGCGTTGCACAAAACATGAGCATCCAAGCTGAGGAGGTCTCCGAGGTTGCAGACCCGGTCGTCACGATACTCTCGGCAGATGCGCCCACTCGTGTCGCCCTACCTTCATAAAGACCATACAAGCCAATGCCACCACCATCTGGCAGTCACCGGCTTCCGTTCCCCCCGCTGCTCGGGGTGTGGAGCGCAAATATATGGTCCCTTCGAAGGGATACGAGTATCTGTATGTGCATCCAGCCCATGTTCCCTCGTCGTTCAATCTGTGAACGAGAGGGAACGGCATGGGCAAGAAGCTCCGGCCCCAAAGTCTAGGGAGGCGCGACGTATGGACCTGCTCGGCCGTAAGGTCTACTCCGCAGGAGCGTTACAGCTGCGGGTTTCGAACCAACAAGCCTGCTCAGCCGCTACTCATATAACACCTGGGAGGCGGCTGATAAATTTAGGGAGCTTCTCCCACAAGATGCTCGACAAGAGTTCAGTGCCCTACTGGACGAAGGCAGAAGGGTCGCGCACTTCGCTGCAGGCGTCTTTGGACGCAGCAGACTCAGCCGCCAGGACTCTCGCCTCCGGAGTCACTATGCGCCGCATCTCCTGGCTACAGGTCTCTGGTCTTCCTCCGGAACTCCAGAACACAATACAGGACCTTCCGTTTGAGGGCCAGGGCCTGTTTCTCTGACAAGACAGACCCTCGCCTACAAAGTCTCAAGGACAATAGGGTCATTATGCGTGCCCTAGGGATGCACACCCAGTAACACAGCGTGTCGACCGTTCAGGCCTGCAACAACAGCGCAGGCCTTCCCGCAACCCAGGCAAAGGCAAGACTTTGCCAGGAGACGCAACAGAAGTGGCAGGCGCAGACAATCTGGCAACCAAGGGGGCCAAAATCAAGGTCCCTCCAAGCCGTCCTCCGGTCCGAAGCCGTCCTTTTGAAGGTGCGCCCGGGGCGCTGTACCAGTTCTTTCCATGGATCCATCTCCTCCCTTTTCCAACCGTCTCTCGTTCTTCCTCCCGGCGTGGTGCCAGCTTACTACAGATCGTTGGGTCCTCCGCACGCTGGCGGCTTGGGTACCACCTGCAGTTTGCTTCGTTCCCGCCCTCCCGCCCCCCTTCCTCGTCCCTCTTCAGGGACCCCTCTCACGAGCAAATCCTCCTCCAAGAGTTGCAACGCTCCTCGACAAGGGGGCCGTAGAGGAGGTTCCGGAGGACGAGACGGGCAGGGGGTTCTACTCCCGTTACTTTCTGATCCCCAAAGCCAAGGGAGGTCTCCGACCCATCCTCGACCTCCAGGAACTCAACAGATACCTACTCAAGTTGAAGTTCCGCATGGTTTCCTTGGGGACCATTATTCCTTCCCTGGATCCCGGAGACTGGTACGCCGCCCTCGACATGCAGGACGCCTATTTTCATATATCCATCTTTCCGCCCCATCGAAGGTTCCTTCGCTTCATTGTCGGCGGCCGGCACTATCAATTCACGGTCCTTCCGTTCGGACTCTCCACGGCCCCGAGAGTGTTCACCAAATGCATGGCCGTAGTCGTCGCCTTTCTTCGTCGCAGTCGGGTACACGTGTTCCCTACCTCGACGACTGGCTTATCCGGGGACCTTCACAGGATCGAGTCCGGAGCACGTCCAAGTGGTCAGCCGCCTTTTCTCCAGTCTCGGGCTGTTGCTCAATGCGGAGAAATCCACTCTATCCCCTACTCAGAGGATAGAGTTTATTGAGCCGTTCTAGACTCTACTATAGCCAGGGCGGTCCTTCCTTCGGCACGGTTCCATACGCTGTCAGCCATCATCCGCAGGCTACAGTCAGCACCTCTGACCTCCCTGCGCACTTGCCTGACGCTGTTGGGGCACATGGCAGCCTGCACTTTCGTCACAGCGCACGCCCGACTCCGCCTCCGGCCCCTGCAATCCTGGCTCATCCCTCAGCTCCGTCCGGCCAGGCGCCCGTTGGACACGGTGGTCACGATTCCCCAAGTCGTCCTCCTCTCTCTCCAATGGTGGCTAGATCAGTCCGTCGTATGTGCGGGGCTTCCATTTCATCAGCCCCAGCCCTCGCTGTCCCTGACGACGGACGCATCAGACTTGGAATGGGGGCTCACCTAGGGACCCTCTAGGACCCAGGGTCGCTGGTCTCCTCCCGAAGCTCGCCCTCCATATCAACATCCGGGAGTTGAGAGCGGTCCGCCTGGCTTGTCTCGCGTTCCATCGTCAGATCCAGGGCCGCTGTGTTTCAGTCTTTATCGACAACACAACGGCGGTTATACTACGTGAACAAGCAAGCGGAACGAAATCTCCTCTTCTTTGTCAGGAAGCAATGATACTGTGGGACTTTTGCATAGCCCACTCGGTTCACCTGATCGCTTCCTACTTGCCCGGGGCTCGAAAATACCCTGGCGGACCGTCTCAGCCGTCCTTCAGCTCCACGAATGGTCCCTTCGCCCGGACGTCGCCCTTGCTCTCTTCCGACGGTGGGGCATCCCCACATGGACCTCTTTGCAACACGCAGGAACAGGAAGTGCCCGATGTTCTGCTCTTTCCAGGGCCGCGAGCGGGCTCAATAGCAGACGCCTTTCTAATTCCCTGGGCAACGCATCTCTTCTATGCGTTCCCCCCGTTCCCGTTAGTCCACAAGGTCCTTCTGAAGGCGCGCAGGACAGGGCCCGCTTGATTCTGATCGCTCCGGCATGGGCCCGTCAGCATTGGTACTCTCTATGCTGGACCTGTCGGTAGTCGACCCTGTTCCCCTGCCTCTTCACCTGGACCTGATCACGCAGGACCACGGCCGCCTCTGTCACCCGGACCTCCAGTCGCTGCACCTCTCAGCGTGGCTCCTGAGTGGCTAACCCGGTCCGAGTTACATTGCTCTTCCCCAGTGAGGCAGGTACTTCTGGGAAGTAGAAAACCATCTACAAGGGCGACATACGTAGCCAAATGGAAACGTTTTACGTGCTGGTGCGCGGAGAAGCGCTTCCATCCCACCGATGTTTCCATCCCAGTGTTTTAGATTACCTTTGGTCGCTCAAGGAACAAGGCCTGGCACTGTCCTCTCTCCGCGTTCACTTAGCGGCCATCTCCACCTTCCACCCAGGGAGTGACGGCCGCTCGGTCTTCTCGCACCCAATGGTGTCTAGATTCCTCAAGGGCTGGAGCGCCTTTACCCCCAGGTCCGCCACCCAGCCCTCCTGGGATCTCAACCTGGTGCTGTCCCATCTCATGTCTCCCCCGTTTGAGCCGCTGGCTACGTGTTCCCTCCTCTACTTGTCCTGGAAGACGGCATTCCTGGTGGCGATCACTTCCGCTCGGCGCGTATCAGAGCTGCGCGCCCTCGTGTAGATCCCCCGTATACGGTGTTCCATCGACAAGGTGCAACTGAGGCCGCACCCGCATTTTTCCCAAGGTCGTCTCGGCCTTTCATGTCAACCAGGACATATTCCTACCTTCTCTTCCCAAAACCGCACTTGTCTCGCAAGGAGCAACAGTTACACTCCTTAGACGTGCGCAGAGCGCGCTCGCCTTTATATAGAGCGAACCAAACCATTCCGTAAGTCCACCCAGCTCTTTGTCGCCGTCGCTGAGCGAGTTAGAGGGTTACCAGTCTCCTCTCAGAGGATTTCCTCATGGGTGACTTCCTGTATACGGACCTGTTACGACCTGGCCATCTCCCTCTGGGCAGAAGTAACGGCGCACTCTACCAGAGCCAGGCTTCATCGACGGCGTTCCTCGCACGAGTACCCGTCCAGGAGATCTGCAGGGCCGCAGCGACCTGGTCCTCCGTGCACACCTTTGCTACCCATTATGCCCTGGTCCAGCAGTCCAGGGATGATGCGGCCTTCGGCTCTGCTGTGTTACGCACTGTGACCTCTCACTCCGACCCCACTGCCTAGGTAAGGCTTGGGAATCACCTACTGGAATGGATATGAGCAAGCACTCGAGAAGAAAACACGGTTTACTTCACCTTTTGTAACTGTTGTTCTTCGAGACGTGTTGCTCATATCCATTCCACACCCGCCCTCCTTCCCCACTGTCGGAGTAGCGGCAAGAAAAGGAAAACTGAGGAGCGGGCGGGGCCGGCAGGGGTATATATCACCCGCCATGGCGGCACCACTCTAGGGGGCGACCTGCCAGCCTGCTCGAGTTGCTAGGGTAAAAGTTCTCCGACGAACTTCGAAGAACAACAGTTACAAAGGTGAGTAACCGTGTTTTCCCTGTTGTTCTTGTGAAGACTTAACTGCACACACATGAAGGGTAGGATTTCCAGAGTTTTAAAAGCACCTAAGGGATTTAGGAGCACACATTCCATTGATTTTCAGACCTTAGGTGCTTTTGAGAGTCTCCTCCTAAAAAGTAAATAAAATCATGAGTCTGTGACCCTCAGGTATCATTCTGCTGCAAAAAGAGTGCACAGAGTAGTGCAAATATTGGATATTGTGAACTCTAATACTTAGGCTCTAAAACAAGGAATTTGGACCAAAAAAAATGATTCGTTATCAGCACCGCTAGATTGGATTACTACATCCTCTCAGGCAAGCTACTAGCTGGAAAGATGCTAAAGAACATATCAATATCCACCTAGAAAGTCGAACATCTGAAATAAGCAAGGTATGTTCGAGACTTAGTAAAACGACATCCTGACAGTCGTCCCTCTAAAAAGGCAGTAAATGGGTTCTACGTGGATTATTGTTTGGGAAGACATTAGATGGTCCAATGCAAGTCAGTTTATTAATCAAAGATTAGACTCTAGGATTAAGCAGCACAAACACAAAAGGTAACACTCACCAATTCTGGGAGTCTAGTCTGTAGCTTACCTTGTTCTGAGCTGTGACAGTTTCAATGGACCTTTATAGACAAGATGTTTATCTCCTATTGCAATTTGTGATTAGTGATGTGATTGATACCATTGAATTATCAGTAACGCCAATCTTGATGACAACACGGCTTACACATTATGCTTCAAATTTCCCTCACATGAACTTTAACCTATATACCTGAACACAGTTGAAAAACATGTTTTTTTGACAATTACTTCATTTTGGCCTTTGCAGTTGAAAAAAAATAATCTTCCTATGAGACTTATTCCTTTCTTATGGTTTCAGTTACAGCTCAGTATAGCAGAAAGTTTCTTTAAAAATAGACTGTGAAAGTATGTTATGATCATTTGCCTCAGAAACAATTTAACTGCTAATTCCTAGTAAATGTTCATTGCTTCTTTCTTAGCCTTACTTTCAGGCTTCATGGAATTCCTTCTAATAATTATTTAGTATAGTCATAATAAAAGTTTATATTTTAGGCCTCATGTGTCAACACATTTTACGAGGCTAAGGCCCAGTGGCACTTTGCTCAGCTGATTTTAAGGACAGAAGGCAGCTTTTTACCTCACCTGCCTTCCATGTCAGACAAAGAAACATGAGCAAAAATATCAAGCAATTTTCTTTTAAACAAATCTCATGAGAATATATTGTTTCACTATTATTTCTAGTGATGTAAAACTGCTTCCGAGTTCTAATGTAAATGTTCTATGCTTTGATGGAACAAGGCACTCTTTGGGGTGGAATTCTGGGATCAGATGTCAACCTTCCTATTAAATAAAAAAACAATATGTGCTAAGAAAACTAAAATGCTTTTAATATCCTAGTCCTTAAATCTAAGATTCCTGGAACACATAAGGTCACCTGGCCCACATCAGAAAATGCACACAGTTATGCACACAGTTACTCCTACAATGCCTACTGAATTGTCAGTCTGTGTAGCAGCATTTTATAGTATCATTTAGTAAGCAGCAGAGAATCCTGTGGCACCTTATAGACTAACAGAGGTTTTGGAGCGTGAGCTTTCGTGGGTGAATACCCACTTCGTCAGACGCAGGAGCAGTAAGCAGTAAGCATTTACTCTGCATATGTGCATACTTTATAATGAAGAATCTAACTTTATTAATCATTCTGTTACTATGAATACATCAAATGTCATCTTAATAAATTGCTACCATAATTTTCAATACTGTAGCTATGAATGTCTATTTTCCTTATTTTAATTAGTTGGCACTTCCAATTCAGTGGTGCATTAAAAATGTAGTTAACAATTAATATCCTTCATAAGATTTTCTCTAATGCGGTGTTTGTTTTCTTCACTTTCCCCTTTCTCTTCTTTCTCCTCCCCAGTGAAACACTGAATTCTAAATGGCCATCTGTCTAATGTATTTGTGTTTGTAGATAGAGCTGATTTATTTACAAGACACATCTTGGCATGCATTCTTAGATCTCACCTAGGATCTCAGGAAAACTGGGAGCTTTCATAATTCACAGCCATCAATTGAAAGTACTTTATATTGCTTGTGTTGTCTGCACAGGGTATATAAAATATTTAGACTCTACAGAGGGATTTGAAGAGACAGTTTTTTCACATCAATTTTGGAACTTTGCATCTCACTTGGCCAAGGAAAATGGTCGAAATTTTCTCCTTGCCTGTCAAATCCCACTGAAGCAAGATGTCCATGAAGTCCCTTAAATAAAATTGCTACATGAAATCTACATTTAAAGAACAAAAATTGGAGTGTGTGTGGCAGCACAGTCCAAAGGAATAATGTATTGAATCTAATTAGGACACTATAAAATATTGAAAAGAACAGTGCAGTTAATAAGGTTTTGGCTTTAGAGGTACCAGATGAGCCATAGAATAAAACTGGTTGAAGATTCCCATCCACAATGCAGGGGAGGAGTGAAGTGAAAAGGGAGGGGCGTGAGAAGTTAAGAATGACTGCAATGAAGTTCTGTGCCAAAGAATAAGCCATCAATACTAAAGGTCAAAATCTTGTCATCATCTCTATTCCTTTAAAAATAAAACAAAATATTATCCGAACGCTTCTTGGACCACTTTTGGCACATCTATCCACCACACACTGTGGGAATACATAATTGAGATATGCACCATTGCTCCAATAAGGCACATCCTATTATCTTATTGTTTAATTGTATTTTCTGAGATGCCTTCTTGCTGGGAACCAGTTTTTCCTAGCAAAATGCCCTTTTGCTGATAATGAATACATTAAAACAGTAGTGCCAAGGAGTTGAGACATTCCAGAGAGTGCAGTGAGTGGTTGAAAATTATATTCTACTTTCATTTTTCCTTTTGTTTTGTGTCATGAATTGTAAAATATCAGCACTTTATTTTGAGGCCATACAAGTCAAAGCTAACAGAAAGGCAGAGGCTTCCAGCAGGGATGATGGGTCAATCAAACAGCTCTAGTCTCAGCATGGGGCTTCTGCTGCAGCAAAGGTAAAATAGGTCTGCCCTGGAATTTTCCCAACAAGCTAATGGTTTTTACTGTAGCAACAGGCTATTATTTTTCTCTATGATCTTTTGCGAGTGCAAGTAACTTTGTCTAACATGGAATTGTTTAAGGTTCCACAACTAAGTAACCTCTCTGAGGTAAGCAACATAATGCTCTGCATTTTGGGAATGAATACGAATTTATAATTTTAATAAACTTTATTTTTTTAATTTCCAATGACTCTTTATTAATTAATTATATTTGCCACTGAAAGACCTGTTTTTGTGTGTGAGATTCATTTTATATTATTACACAGTTCCAGAAAGAGGATCCAAAGATGATGACAATGCATAGGCTTCAGGTAGCAATAATGATGTACGGCAGGTTGAATGAAGAGAACCTTCCCACACCAAGCATTTTCCCTGTACACTATGGATATTTGAACTCTCCAGTGTAAAGTTATGGAGCCAACATCATCTTAGTATGACAACCAAGTTCAGGAGTTATTTAAACTGTATCCTTTCCATGCTGTTGTACAGCTATGAAACATGGACACTACGCTGTTCAGACTGGATAAAACAGGAGGCTTTCCACACAAAATGTCAACATTGTATATTGGGCATAAAGTAGAATGATTTCATCTGTAATGCAGATAGACTCATAGACTCATAGGTCAGAAGGGACCAATATGATCATCTAGTCTGACCTCCTGCACAAGGCAGGCCACAAAACCCTACCCATCCACTTTTATAACAACCCCTAACCCATGACTGAGTTATTGAAATCCTCAAAATGGTCGCTCGAGTCTACAGACTACTGGGGCCATTGTCCACAGGTGGCACCTTACGCTTTTTGGACATGTCACAAAGATGCCACAAGATGTTCCAGCCAATGTCGTTTTCCAGATTAACATCCAGAATAAAATTCCACCAACTGGGGGTGGAGGCAGCCCAGAAGCAGACTCCTGATTGCATGGGTTCATCAAGTCTGTTCTGAAGTTGGACTCTCAGGCTGTCAAGTCTTCGCGGCTGTGCCGGAACGGACCAAATGATGAACGATTGCTATGGCCTGGCTAAGTGTTGAAGAAGAATGTAAAGTGACCACCTTAGACTCCTTCAACTCTTTTCTCAAAACAAAATGGTTCCATAAAGCATACAGCAATGCATATGTAAACTGCATACATTTATGCTGCAATCTGATAATGGCTAGGCAAGAGACAAGCTGTGATTTCTACCCGTCAACATGTACCTTCCTTCCAGATACTTCTAGTGGCATCAAAGAAGCCCTGCAAGTGTCCCCTGGCCTCAGTTTCCTCTTGTTTCCTTAATAAACCCACAGACAGGCTTTTATGTCCAATAATGTTCTTTTTCCCAGGGTCTAATTTCTTTATATACAACATAAAACAAAACTCAGTCCTGGGCTTCCTTCCTTATCCAAACTGGCTCTCTGCAGCAATTCCCTGCCTTGGCAGGTCACTCTCAGCCTTACCTTGCTAGTGTCTTTCCTTACTCCTGTGGAGTCTGCTCTCTTTCTATCCAAAACAGTTCATAATAGTCTCCTTGAGTTCATGCATTTATCCTCTTGTCAATACTCCGGCCAGGCTTTTCCTACCTGTAGTCTCAGTCCCAAGTTCCAGGACTCTTTACTGGACCCTACTCACTCCTGAGCATGCCCCCCACTCTGCAGTTTCCTGTTGCTCTTTACAGGGGAACCAGGTGAAACCTTTTTATGTGTGCCTGCTTAGAATTCAGGGTTGGCTGGTCTCAGGACTCTAGCCCTTAATGGGCAAGTCATCCTGTTACACTGCCCTTGATTGGCTAAAACTTGTACACATCATATTGTTGTTGTCCTGTCTTCCCAGCCTACATCCCCTGCCACACTTTGTTTCATCTACCTGGTATAGCTCATCTTTGAGACTGCAGTCTCTGGGATCGGGGATGCCACCCTGGTGCCCAGTCTAACAATGGTAGAACTGTAGGGTTTGACCCAGAGGGAGTTGAACAAAATTGGCACCTGAGGGTACACTCCTCAGGGACTGTAAGGAAGCATAACAAGCCATTCATCCTGTAACAGTGGCACAAGGGTGGAACAGAGGGCATGGTAGCCTGGTAATCCAATCTAAAGAGGATGCAGTAAAAGTCAAGGCCTATCACCTGAAGAGAGGGCCTACAGAAACACTGATGGATCAAAAGTGAAACTCATCCATGAGTTGTCCAAGTGCCTGACATTGCAGGCCAGGTTGGACTGTTGGTTTTATTGCTGATATTTTTGTAATGTGATTTTGAAGGAATGACTAAAATGGTGGCTTCACAGTTCACTGTCCAGAAAGGTTTCGAATAGACCCAAGCAAATAATTGATGATATTTCATTTTGTCAGCCAATCGAAAAATCAGAAAAAGATATTAAGTTTTCTGAAACTGGTTTTTCGTCACACACAAAAAATCATTTGGGTTGAATTTAACATTTTGAATGTAATTTCAAAATATTTTTCAATGAAATTTCAAAATGGTTCATTTATAAATAATCCAAACAAATTATTTCAATACTTTCAAAAACATTTTCACAGTTTTGTCCAGAGGTGGACAAAATATTAACTACATAAACTGAATTTGTGAATAGTTTTGGTGCCCAGAAAAATGCATTTGAGGCAAATTTATAATTCTACAACAACAACCAAAAAATATTGCCCATCTCTAGTGCTATATACACTTCTACTGAAGTGACAGTTGAGTTTCTTAACCACAAGCAAATATCAAGTGCCTCAAAAATATCTACTACAAATCTAAATCGAGTTAATATTTGCAAAATTTGCAGGTATATCTCTCACTATTTTATCTCTATGATTTAGTCATTTCTGCATTGCAAAAACTTCATGTCATGGAGTCACTGGGCCAATGCTCTGGAATTACTCCATATGAAGCCAGTCAGAACTCTGGGGGAGCATGCCTCCTCACTCTGAGTATACTGTCTCCAGGACACGAAGCTTAGACAACTTCCATCTTCCCAGCTCTGATCTTGGAGAATTCAGCATCCCTTTCCACGCTGCGCTTCTGCTGCGAGTCCCGCAGTTTCCCCAGAGGACCCTACACCTCAACTCCTCAGTCAGCAGTGACACTCAGTCAGCATGTAGAACAGAACTTGTTAGCACACAAATCAGTGATTTTCAGCCAAGTCCATCTTGGAGAATCCTGGACCAGAAGCCCTGGAATCCCCTTCTTTCAGTCCCCCCAAGGAGACTGCCAGCTTCCAGCGACCCAATCTCAGAAACCCTTATTCCCCTCCGCCTTCTCTTTGTCTCACTTCCCGGGCAAAGAGTCACCTGGTCGTCACCTGGTTGCATCCCTCTCCTGGGTCTCATGTTACAAAGGGCTCTGGTCATAGCATATGTACAGGCAGCTGGAGCAGCCTCACCTGCCCGAGAAATCTCAATCAAAGTCACACGCTCCTATTCCCACCACCAAGGTATTGGTGCAGCACACAGGGAAACTGAGGCACACACAGTATTAAAGCAAAACAGTAAAACTCACATAGGCTCAACAGAAAGACTCACATACAACATAACAGGGGAAAATCCTCACTTCGTCACATCTCATATGGTAGGATCCATTGTTAACCCAGTAGAGAGATGGCACAGAATGGAAAGAAAATCTTACTATATAGAAGGAATATATTGATTAAAGAACTTTCAAGCTTTCACACTGAAATGTTGATTCTAACAGTAGCACATAGAAGGTGAGGATTTAGCTTGTCTAATAGACAAATGGGAAAATGAGAAGGATTCCAATGATATTCCATTTCTGATGCTGCTACCATATGTCAAGTTTCCTATCCTGCTTTTCCTTCCATAAAAGATATAGAATATAATATTAGGCTATTGGGAGCACTTTTTGTATCAAGCTTCAGAAATCTAATTAAATCAGTACAACATTTAGCTAGTAAAGTTTTGATATGTGTACCGAGATATTGTAAAACACAGGATGTAAGAGCATCAATCTGTCTTTACCATCACCCATTTACATGTCATACTTGCTAGGTTTTAGTGCAAAGCCTCTTTCTAATAGCATCAGTGAGTGCTTCACAGAATAGGGCCTTTCACTAGTATACCCTATCAATTGCAAAATGATCGTGTCCCTTTTGGGGGCTCTTCAGCAGCTGAGCTAACCAGATGAGCTCCCAATTAACAAGTTATATGGTAAATGTGTTTCCACAGATTTGAATATCAAAGGCATTAAGTTAAAACTTCTTTGAGAATACTTTTTCTTCTATTGGGGGTGGAGGAGGCACATGCAGGGGAAATCTACAATTTGCTTTTGTTCGTTAAAATGAGGAGACTAAGGGACACAGTGCATGCGCGCATATACACACAAACATGCAGAATCACAAATATATTTTTCCACATGGACAGGGTGAAGAGACCATCTAGGACCCACAGAATACTCAGATATCTGAGTTAAGCTGGTCACATCAGAGTCACTACCTAATTTAGTGGCATTTCTCAGAACTAATCACTCTGAATGGCAGATGAGAGGTGAAAAAAATTATTGTGGTAAGTAGATGCTGCTCTAATCACCTCCCCTCACTGAGGTGCTGGAACAATTTGTATAGTGGGGGTGCTGACAGCCACTGAACCAAACTGTAAACCCTGGATATAATGGAAACCACTTCAAGCGGAGGGTGTGGCAGCACCCCCAGAACCCCTAGTTCCAGCACATATGTCCCTCATCTCAGCACATTAAAACACTAATGATGAATTCTCTGAGTTCATCATCCCCTGAATTACTACATGGATATGGATAATAGGATCATGGATACTGTGTCTCTACAGTACTTCATTTATATGGAGTGGCAACTAGAATGGTAGGATTTTGCCATGGAAGCAAGTTCTATTCAACTCCATTAGACATGCCCCTTGCCTCAATGTTTTCTCAAAAGTTAAAAATAGTTGTCTTTGAACTGCCAGCTATTGCAGGCCCAATGAATTACAAATTTCTTGCCTTAAGGATGGCTAGGGGCAGCATACTTCTTCTGTGATAAAGGGAACAATGGTGGCATGAACTTTGCATTGAAAAATCCCATTGCATAACTATATTTTAATGGCAACTCTAAAAATGAAATACAAAGTAGTAGTTTTATTGGGGTTTGTTTTTTTTAAAGGACATGTCAATTAATTATTAGTTGTTTTAAAAAATCCATTTCAACATCAGAAATAACAATTAATTCTAAAGCATCTAAAATAATATTTTAAAACACTTTTTCTTATTTTACAATGATTTCTCTGCAAGCTACAATTTTACTGCATTTAAGTGTCAGGAAGAGCCAGTTTCATTCTTAAGAGAGACTGAAGACTATGACAGCTAAATGTTTCCTTTATTAAAATTTATATCTCTGCAGTACTTCTAAGACTATTCAATTTTCTATTAGACATAAAGAAATAATTTCACAGGCAAACAAACTGCGGAAGAAAAGAGCTGTAAGAAAAGTCTGTTAGAATGAACTTGGAGTAACTGGTCTTATGTTTAAAAAAAATAGATGGATGAAAAGCTGAGTAAGGAAGTTTTTTAAAAAAAAATAAAAAAATAGGAGATGGTCTGTCTCATGATCCCATCTTGTCCAAACCTTGGAAGTTCAAGTTGGGATGGAGAGATTTGGATAGATGGTTCCAGTATTGGCACAATTTCTTAAACGGAACAAAGGAAAAATAATGGTGATATACCCATCTCCTAGAACAGACCCTGCAGGGTTATTGAGTCCAGCCCCTGCCTTCACTAGCAGGACCAAGTACTGATTTTGTCCCAGATCCCTTATTGACCACTTCAAGAACTGAACTCCTAATCCTGGGCTGAGGAGGCCAATGCTCAAACCACTGAGCTATCCCTCATAATAATACAGAATGCTTTGCAAATTTAGTTTTGTTCCTTTGGCTCCTATCTGAAAATTGTAACAGCTGCATCTCATGGTCACAAAAAGAATGGCTCTGTTGATGTTCCAATGAATGTTTCTTTTTCACCCCTGTACAAGTATGGTATTAACAAAGAGGTGGTATTAGCACACGCAAATGGCTTATCGGCTGGTACTCTCTTCAGCAGAAAGAACTCAAATATGGCAGATCGAGCTTTTAGTCTGCACTCTAAGGGTATGCCTACACTACAAAATTAGGTCGACTTTATTTAAGTTGACATTGAGCCTCCAATTTAAGCAAGTCAATTTTTCTTCTCCCTACTATGCTCATTGTGTCGACGGAGTGCATTCTCACTAGCAGGGCTTGCATTGACTCATGGAGTGCTGCACTGTGTGAGTAGCTATCCCACAGTGCATGGAGCTGAGTAGAATGTTGGGTTGGGCTTGCAATGCCTCATGGGACCAAAACATTTGTGTGAGTGGTTGAGGGAACATGGCATTAGCCACCCATGATGCACGTACTTCCCATCTTCCCTGAAAACAACAGCAAACCAACCAAGCTTTTTCGCACCTTTTCTCCTAAGTCTGAGTTATCCGTGTAGACACCATAGCGTGACAAGCATGGACCCCACTGTACACTGTTGTTGTGAGCATTACAAACACCTTGTGCCATTTCCTGCAGTATTTGCTCAGCTGAAGCAGGAGTCACTGCATGGAACAAGGTGATGCCATGCAAGCAGCCCTGCTGGGAGCCATGGAGTGGAGCAATTCGCAGATGCTGGCGTTGGTAGTGCATCACCTTAACATGGTGGAGTGCCACTTCTGGGCCCAGGAAACAAGCACTGACTGGTGGGACCGCATAGTTATGCAGCTATGGGATGACAAGCAGGGGCTGTAAAACTTTAAAATGCAGAAAGCCACTTTCCAGGAACTGTGTGAAATGCTTTCCCCAGCCCTGAAGCACAGCAATACTAAAATGAGAGCTGCTCCAACAGCTGAGAAGCGAGTGGCGATAGGTCTTTGGAAGCTTGCAATGCCAGACTGCTACCAGTCACTGGGGAATTAATTCAGAGTTGGTAAATCTACCATGGGGTCTATTGTGATCTAAGTTACCAGGGCAATCAATAGACTTCTACTAAGAATGGTAGTGACTCTGGGAAACATGCAGGACATAGTGAATGGCTTTGCCGCGATGGGGTTCCCTAACTGCAGTGGGGCAATAGACACAACACATACACCTATCTTGGCACCAGACCACCTTGCCAAACAGGGCTGGTGTAACCACTAGATGAACTAGGTGGCCACCTAGGGCATCAAGATTTGGGGTTGCCAAAAAGTGGCTGCCATTCACCTCTCCCCCCTGCCCGCAGCTGCTTCTGCTTTGCTCAGCGCATTGCATGCTGGGCAGGGGAGGAGACAGCAGCTTCTTCCCCCTGTGGCCAGGCAGGCCAGGCTGGACTACTTGGGCGATTAGAGGCGGCTTGTCCTGCTGGGGGCTTCTCAGTCTGCGCCCAGGCCAGGTCAGGCTGAGACGCTTGCTTACGCACCAGGAGTCCTGGGGGCCAGGGCTGGGTCTCAACAGGAAGCTGGAGGGAAGCGGGGCAGGGCTTTGGCGTTAGGAGATGGAAAGGTGCTGCAGGGGGCAGGGTCCCTGCCTCACAGAGTCAGAGGGGGATGGCTGAGCTCCAACAGCTTGGGTCGGACTTCACATGTGTGTTGGGGATGCTGGTGGTATGTCTGGCTCCCCAGCCTGGCTCCCTTGGGTGCTCTGTAGCCTCCATCACCCTGGCACTGGCTGTCCACTGGGCTGCTCCTATTCTGCTGTTTAATTTTCAGTATACAGATGAGACACTAAAGCTCTGATCCTGAAAATGCTTGAGCAAAGCCTGCTTTATGTTAGACAGTAGAGTAAATTTCCTGTCCTTGCCGTCCATCACGGCACTGTTTGGGCTTTAAGTTAACCATTAACATGTTTGCAGCATCAGAGACCAGGTGAGGGGTGGAGAAATTGCATTGTTCTAAGGCATTAAAGGAGGGCGGAATGCTTCAGCCAAATTAACTGATTGTGTAACCTTATAGTCTAGTAGTGCTGTACAATACACAGTTTCTCAGCTCAAAGTCTCTTCTCCTTCTCCCCCTGTTTTGTTTTGTTTTATTTCTGTTCTTTTTTGACTATTTATTTCCTTGGATGATGTTGCCCCCACCCCCACCCCAGGAAAAAAGTACATTCATGAAATTGCTAACTGAAATAAAAGTAAAAAAAAAATTACTAGTAAATTTCCCTTTGTGAGATGGTCACTTGCTCACATGTGGTATTTTGGATCACTCTTTGGGTAATTAATTATTTAACTTCTTGTTTATAAGATAGTTCCAGATCGTACCAATCATTTGCTGTTCAGTAGGTTTTTTTTCCAGGTAAAACCAAAACTGATTTTTTCCTTTTCACTAAAAGGTAATTTAAAATGAGATGATTTATTTTTTTCTGAATCTTTATGTTACTAATTTCATGGCCTTTGTATATTTTAAGCTTGTAACATTAATATTGCAATAAATATGATTTTGCATGTTAATTTATGCTCCAGGGAGAGGGAAGGGGAAGAAGAAGAGGGGGGTACAAGGTGGAAGTTTCACCTAAGGCGCAAAATATCCTTGCACAGGCCCTGTTGCCAAAGAGTACATAAACTGAAAGGGGTACTTGTCAATGGTGTTGCAAGTGCTGGTGGGTCACAGGGGCCATTCCACCGACATCAGCATGGGATGGTCAGGAAAGGTTCATGACGCACACATCTTTAGGAAGTCCGGTCTGTTCAGAAAGCTGCAAGCAGGAACTTTCTTTCCAAACTGTAAAATAACCTTTGGTGATGTTGAAATGCCAGTCGTAATCCTGGGAGACCCAGCCTACCCCTTGCTCCCATGGCTCATGAAGCCATTCACAGGCAATCTGGAAAGCAGTAAGGACCGGTTCAACCATAGGCTGAGCAAGTGCAGAACAGTGGTGGAATGTATCTTTTGACATTTAAAAGCCTGCTGGTGCTGTTTGCTTACTAGGTTAGACCTCAGTGAAAGCAATACCCCCATTGCTGACTCTGCGTGCTCCATAATATCTGTGAAACAAAGGGAGAAAAGTTTCCGGCGCGGTGGGGTTGAGGCAGATCGCCTGGAAGCTGATTTTGAGCAGCCATATGCCAGGGCAATAAGAAGAGCACATCGAGGGGCACTGAGTCTCCACGAGGCTTTGAAAACTAGTTTAATCAATGATCCAGAGTAATGTGACACTTATGTGTGTTGCTCCTTACTAAGCTGTCCCCTTCATTGCATGTACTCCCCTGTAAACTACACCTCCACTAAAAACAGTGTGCTGGCTGAATAAAGAGCCTTTTCTCCTCAATCCATTAAGTTTTATTATGCTCACAAATACAGAGACAACAAAGAAAAGTAAGATAACCTAGGGCAAAAGGGCTGATAATGCTGAGGGGGGTGGGGCACATAAACAAGGACAGCTTGTTTGCTTACAGTTGCACTGCAGTAACAATCAAAGGTGTGGGAATGGGCACTTTCTGGTCCTTGTACCCTCCCCTGGAGTTGAGTGCAAGGGATACCAGACTGCTCCCTCCTCTGCATCCTAGGATATCTGGGGGAGGAGGATGTGGAAGTTTGTGATGATAGCAGCAGGATCAGCATAGGCTGCAGCGGGACTCTAGTGTTCAGATGCCTTTCTTGAACCACAACCAGACGCCCCAACATGTCTGTTTTCTCCCTCAAACTGCACCATCTCCCTCTGTGTGTCATGCTCATGTTTCCGGCATGCTCGTCTGTTCTCACAGTCATTGTGCAGGCTTTCTGACAGTGCAATCCTCCATGGGCTGAGCTCGATCTCAGAGGCACGCATTAACTCATTGAGCATGTCCTCCTGAGTCTCCTTTTTCTGCCTTCTAATCTGGGAAAGTCTCTGTCCCTGTGTGGAGGATGTGCTGATGGACAAGGTTTCAGCTGCAAAGAACACAAAGCACAATGGTAGCACTGTGAGTGCATACATTGTTTCTGGTGCAAGGTTAAATTTTTTTATATACACCCCTCAATGTACTTCCCTGCAAGCCAAAAAGTAATCACAGCCGCTGACAACTGCAAGAGTTGGTTTGCTGCTCCAGCCACGGTGAGTAAGGCTACGAGGCGTGGATGAGAGGTCTTGTGCTGCAGCTCTTCTGAAGATATCCTTGGGATCACTGGTTGCAACCTCAGACTAGCCCTCTTTCCCATAGTAACCTGGCTGGACAGGCATCAGTGTAAAGCCCTGGAAATAGTTTGACTGTTACAAAAGCGGCACTGGGGTGTGTCGGGGAGGATTAACAGGAAGCATCCCCACCCCCTTTTTTTTTTTAAAGGCTGGTTGCAATACACCATGATCCCTTCCAACCACAGCCAGGGCACACTTGGGAAAGCGCAGTTGTATGACCCAGAATTCACATAACAGGGGCCGATTACTTATTGAATTGCTTGCAGTTTAAGGGCTAGAATTTAAAACTTCCCGTTTCCTCTAGGTGACCATATGCAATATCACTCTCCTGAGGGTAACAGAGGCAGAAAGAGAGCAGATGCTGCAACCGTCTGGTTACAGCCCCGGCCCTTATACTGCAATGCTGTGTGCCACAATGGTGCCAGAAGAGTTAATACTGGAATGGTGCGGGAAAGTGTCCTCCTGCAGTGGATGAAATAACGCAGTTCTTCCCAGAAACCTTCTGCAAAGGATTGCAGAGTACCTCCATGAAAGCTTCCTAGAGATCTCCATGGAGGATTCTAGGGCCAACCCTGTGCATGTAAACAGTTTTTTTCTGGAGTGGTCATTGATAACCACTATCCCAATTTTTTAATTCAGATTCAACATTTAAAATAATAGCATGTAGCCCCTACAGTTTGACTGAAAATGTTTACACACCAGAGGTGCCTTCCCGGGCATCATGCTCTGTTGACAATTAGTCCGGTGAGAGGATGGGCTCCAGAGTTAAAAAAAAAAAAAAAAAAAGAGTTCTTGGCTGTCAGGGAGAATGGAGAATGGATCCTCCACTTGCCTGCCTCACATTTTCCCTCTCCTCCTCATTAACATTGTTCTCATTGTTGCTTGAGATCGCCCGGGGCTCCTGGGAGGTATCCATGAAGCATTCGGGGGTAGTGATGGGGTCATGAAGCGTCTCATAGAAGCGGCATGTCTGTGGCTCAGAACCAGAGTGACAGTTCACCTCCGTTGTCTTTTGGTATGCTTGCTGAAGCTCTTTTATTTTCATGCAGCACTTCTGTATGTCCCTGATGTAGCCCTTCTCCCCTATTCCCCATGCAATTTTGACATAGATGTTAGTATTTCTTCTGCTGGATCGGAGCTCTGCCTGGACAGACTCTTCTCCCTACACAGCAATAAGATCCACCACTTCCTGTGTGCTCCGTGCTGGAGTGCGTTTGCAACCTTGAGCATCTATGATCAACTGTGCTGACTAGCTCTCTATGCTGATCAAACAGGAAATGAAAATTCAAAAATCCTCAGGGCTTTAACAGGGGACGGCTGTTTTCTGGGTGCCTGGCTAAATTGCAGTGGAGTTGAAAATGCTCTCCAGAGCAGTCAGAGCAGAGCATTGTGGCACACCTCCTGGAGGCCAATTGATTCAAATTATACAATGCAGTGTCTACACTAGCCCCATGTCGACACGTGGATGTCGACTCAAGCGCTAAGTCTCTCGCAGAGGTGGAATACAGAAGTTGACTTTAAAAGCCCTTTAGGTTGACAGAAGAGATGTGGTAGTGTAGACATATACATTAGTAACTCGACCTAACAGGGCTTATGTCGACTTAAACTTTGTAGTGCAGACAAGTGAAAAACTGGACAAAATACAAGCAATGGAATTGCAGTTCTTTTCACCTTTAAAAAAAACACAGACAAATCCTGATCCAGTGCACTGCCCAAGTAATGGTTCAAGTGCAAGAGATATCTTTAGGGACAGAGGAAAGGAATTCTTCCCCAAAATATGGAAGGGCAGAAGAGCTTCTGTAACAGCATCTGACTCTCCTGCATTTCCACTTCTTGGTGGGGAATAGCTAGTAGACTCACCTAGTCGCAAATCCAAAACCCTTCCTTCTACAAAATATAGTATAAATGACAATCATGTCCCTAGACTTTTGGGGCACACTGAGCCCTGTTCTATGGCTTACAGTACATGTGACCACCTCCATAAAATCCTGTTCACATTTTCCTAGCTTATCCTTTGAGTTAGGGCTCTCTTTGGCTGTGGAAGGGGATCAAGACTAGGATTTGTCCCATAGAGTTTTCACAAATACATAGAAGATATAATTCCAAAGTGCAAAATATCCGCTAGAACCTACTGCATGTTTCCATGCTATGATTCTAGAGATTTTTACAACTGTAATAGCACTAAAGTAACCAGAGCTGGAGATCTAAAAGACACTTGTAATGACTGAAGTATGATGTTTTCTGCCACTACACAGTCTCCATCAGTATCAAACAGCACTGGATGAGCAGCTGTGAAAAACCTACACTCTGTGGATTTCCCGTCTTCCTCCCACCCCTCCACCCCCATTAATGGACCAAATGCAATGTGTCTTAAAACATGGTCAGATAAGCATGTGCCATACTTCGCATACTTAAATGTATTGTCTTTTAATTTCTGTAAAGCCTGGGGAGATTCAAATATGGAGAATTGGAAATACATGAAACTCCATGTTAATCTACAAATCATTTCTTTTTTATTTGGATTTACGCCCTCCAAACTTCATTTTCAAGTTCAAATTAAGCTCAAACGTCAGCCAAAACTACTGTGATTCACACTGCTTCCAGCTGAAATAATATTCTTTTTGGGTACTTCTGAGTAGGAAACGGATTTATAAATTTGACTCAGATTGACTCAATTTTTTTTTTTACAAAATCCTTCAGGGCATCCTGACCAAATGTTAGGTTGGCAATGAAGACCCAACCAGGATACAATTTTACATAGTTTGTACAACTCTATAGAATATACCAGTACTGTACAGAAAGTGTTTGGTCACTTCCAAGTTTTCCTTTCAAGCCAAATATTCAAAAAGTGGCTTCCATTGGTGCACCTGCAATGTCACGTGTGCACTTTTCAAACCATAGCATGCACAAACACTGGTGATAAATTAACATGTGCACAACCTACTTGTATAAATGGTGTTTGCGTGTGCTTTTCCAGAATGTCTCATAGTCAGAGTAGCACTCCATCCACCTAATAGGGAGATGGGACATAGGTAGCTTTCCATCACCTTTCTGCCTTTCCACTCCTGGAAACAATGAGGGGCCAGTTCTATCTCTGTCACAAATTAAAACATCCTCTGGGCTGCTCTAACCTGTGCTGGCAGACATGGTTCGGAAGGGCTAATTCCACCATAATTCATTCCAGATTCAGGGGATAGGGCCAAAAGCAGATGGTGAAGAGGCAGCTCAATATCCCTTCTCTTAACGAGAGAATTCCCATCTGTCTCTTTAAGCCAGCTTTCTGTTTTCTTTGCACTGCTGCGAGGGGAAGGGAAGATGAGGATGGATCAAGGATTTGGCCTGTAAATTTCAACAATTTCACTCAGAGGTATTCGAATAATTATGCATCCTGGTCCCACTTCTTGAAAAGAGCATGCACACGAGGACTGAATGCCAAATTGGGTGGTAACAGATGGAGACTGGCATAAAACACCACTGAAAATATAGCCCTTTTCTTACAAGCATGTCTTACCTCATGAGAGCTATAGAAGTAAGTCCATCTTGGGTTATAATAGGAGGCAGTGGGCAGGTGGAATTCCATTTAAAAGTTACTTAAATGGTTATAAGAGATGCAAATTCATCAGTCATTTTGCAAGATCCACAGAAAGGTGCATGGAGACAAATGTGTAGTTAACCCTGCCCCTGTAGAATCCTCTGAAAAGCTTGTGACCCATGGTAGGAAGCGCAAGGATGTCAGTACATACTAGCTCATTTGTCTTGTTTGACTGATGGAGAAGAAAAACATAGTCTGACAGCCAGAGCACTTTGAAGCAGTTGGTGATGCTGCTGTAATTCATTTGCTGGACAGCTTGTTAGAGACACTGCAGAAGCACTTACAGAAAATTATTTCTGTGATTTATTAAAATTGAAAAATAGATACATAAAAATGCCACTTATACAGTACAATTAGATGGCTAACCATCCTCCCATTGGTGAAATGCTTTCCTAGTCATAGTACCTGGACTTTTATATACATTACCAAAATCTGAAGTTAAAACCCTCTGGTTTGGGAGGGTCAGTTAAACTGTTTTTGGAAAAAAAATCAAATTCTTGCAAATCTAATCAAATGTGGCTTAAGGTGTCTACTGACTCACTTTATTCCAAGCAGATACTGTCTTTTGGCAGAGATCTACATCACTGTAATATTGGATACAGCATCTCTCTGGGTGGACTATCGCTTGCCCTTCCAGAAGGATTGAGACCTGATATCTACTGGGTGTTTTCTATTTCTTAGTACTAAAATCCACCATCAGCACATGGGGACAAATTAGGTATTGGCACCTGCCTGTGCCAGAGCTGTTTGGGGCTTTGTAAATCTGTGGTTATTTTCTTGTTAGTCGAATTTAAAAAGAGTTGGATTTTTTGGTTTCTATTTAATTCTCAGTTAGTGAAATCCTGAGCCACTCTCCACATCCCTGGGCACAGAAAACCCCAGAATCACACCATTTCCAAAGTGGATGATAGGAGCATGGTGTGGACAGGTACCACAAAGATGTCTATACCCCTACATGCTATAGGCCAGTGCCTCCTGTCTTGTGATTTCACTCTCCCTTCCCTAATATGTATCCACTATCTTTGTGTTATTTAACTCTGGACGTCTACTAGGATACAGATGGATTATGCATAAAGTAAAATGGGATTGTATTTAATTATGCCAATTGCTAGCATCCCAGTTAAATTTCATTTTCACTACATAAAATAGAAGAAAATGTTAGATGAACATAACTTTTTGATAAAAGTCAACATAATGGTTCCAACTAGGGTGGGCATTTTTTTGCAGTTTCCTGCCATTTGACCTCTCACTGAGAGCTGAAGGATCAGAGGCAGGAGAATAATCAGATTCACTAAACATCTGAGGAAGCACGGAGTTTCCTGCAGAAAATATATAAATTTAGTTGCAGTTCCTGAAAATAATGAAGAAAGCATCACAACCATTCAGTTTATTGTACATATTACCATGCAATTCTAGACAGATGTCAAATGAATGTTGTTAGCTCCAAGTATTAGTGATTTAGAATTATAATTAAATTATAAAGTAATTTCAATACTTATCCAGACTGGTAAGTGCTTTCAGGATGCATAAGGGACAAGTGGGATAGAAGTGTCTTCTCATCTGCACATAATAGTATGGAAACTGCAATGTTCCCAATCACTAGGGGGTTGAAAATCATTCTCCTAAAAAGCATTACCCAAGTCATAAATTTAAACATATAAAATGAAGGGGACAAAATACACCCAATAGCTAGCAAGGAGGCTTAAGAAGGAAAACAATAATGTAAAGCTGGAGAGAATAGTCAGGAGGCCTAATATTCGCTAGCTGGTGCTTGTCTTTTACTCAAGTTTTCTGAGATTGCACAAGGGCTCATGGTCTAATGAGGATACTGAAGGTGTTAAGAAATATGATCCCCATTCAGGAAGACGTTTAAGCAACACATATTAAGTATTTGACTAATCCTACTGAGGTCAATGAGGCACTCCTGCAGTGCGGCCATAATGTGCTGTTAAATGTTATATGATTTCACTGTAACACGGTTATGATCGTTGCTGCAAACAGTCCCATGATGATGCAGAAAGTTCTGGCTAATTTCAAGGACAAAGGCTCTTCCTACAATGCCATGTAACCCAGAGACCAGTTAGTCTAGTACCAGTTCTTCCATTGACAGCTGTTAATATTTCTGTGCCCTTCATAGCCCTTATTACTAAATGTGGATTCACACTGGTACCTTGGGGAGATAACCACCACTAACCTAGATCACAGATAAAGTAACTGAACTTCCACAAGGCCATTTCAGGCACATCTGGCACTAGAACTCGTCTCTAAAGTAACAGAGACTGGTCTCAGACACTTTGCCACACAGTCTTTCAGAGACAAATTAGATGCCTCAGTAACCTTGTAACCGTGCCTGCGTGGGTCACAACTGAGAATACCAAATTTTCTGAGAAATAGGGCAGATACATCCCAAAACTGGTGGTTATTCTCCCCTAAAATATACCAAACCACCAGCAAAAGTAAACTTCTGTTTCACCAAACTGACTAACAAGAAGTCAGAACAGCAGTTTCTTTAGGCATTCCAGTCCTTGTATCACCACCAAAAACACTAGCCTTTAAGATGAGTGGTTCTTTATAACCATTTTCATCAAATAAAAGTTTCTTCTGATCCCAAAGGGCCAATCACACATCCAGGTCAATATACAACTCAGATCTTACCCAACAATCATGTTGTTGTCAATCCTTTAGTATCTAAAATCTAAAGTATCAGGGGTAGCCGTGTTAGTCGGGCTCTGCAAAAGCAGCAAAGATTCCTGTGGCACCTTATAGACTAATAGACGTATTGGAGCATGAGCTTTCGTGGGTGAAAACTCACTTTGTCGGATGCATCCGATGAAGTGGGTATTCACCCACAAAAGCTCATGCTCCAATAAGTCTGTTAGTCTATAAGGTGCCACAAGACTCTTTGCTACTAAAATCTAAAGGTTTATTTATAAGAAAGAAAGGTGAGAGTTAAAATTGGTTAGAGGAATCAAATACATGCAACAATTGCAAAGTTCTTGGATCAGGCTTTGTAGCAGGGTGGTCACCTGCTCCTGTCCTGAGGGGTTTAAAACAGCTATGGGAGAGGGCTGTTGCAGGAGAAAACAGCTACAAGCCTGATTGAGGAAGCAGCTGCATCAGGCCAAGCCCCAGTCAGACCTTAGCTGACCCTATATAAGAGGCTGGGAGCCAGGAGCTCATTAGTCTCCCTCTAGCTTCTGAGAGGGAGGGACCTGAGCAGAGCACCTGAGTAGAGCAGGGCTGGGGAAAGGTAGAGGAGCTGGGGAGCTCCAGCCTGGAAAGCCCCAGGCTGTGGCCTAGCATAAGGCCAATGGCTACTGGGGGTTGCAGAGGGCAGCCTGGGGTAGGTGAAGGCAGCAGGTCCAAATCCAACCTTGCTGATGATACTGAAGTCTGCCCCAGGGCACAAGGGCTAGACAATGACTGGCAGTGGCCTAATACTGAGGCAAGGTGGGGATAGTGGGTGGGGGTTCCCTGGGGAGGGGAGACTCTGAGAGAAAGGGGTTACTGTCAGGGGCAGCACCCCAGATAACAAGGCACTGGGTCCAGAAGGGACACGGGGGCCAAGTGGAAAGGGACACTGGCCTGCAGAGGGTGCTCCAGAGGCTGGACGAGCTAATTCCCAGAAGCAACTAGCAGAAGGAGCTGCAGGGGTGAGTCCCACATTGCTACAGGCTTGATGATGAAATAATCTGCTGTCTTAAAATCAGTTCTTTGGTTCCTTCCAAATCATTGGAAGGTCCTCAGTCCCTTGGTTAGAATACTCTCATTATTATAAGTCTATAGTCTAGAGGTCTGAGGAGAAAGAGGCTAAATGGAGATGTTTCCAGCACCTTTTTTAGTTTCTGTCATTTGGAGGTGAAATCCATTGTTTCAAACAAAGCCCTCAGTACAGCTATTGGAACATTACAGGTAAAAGATGGGGTTTGGAGTCACATGGGCAAGGCACATGTCTCTGCATGATTCCGCTTAGTCACAGAAGAAGCCAATACCTATACTCCAGGCAGAATGTTCACAGGACAGTCCATTCAGTGCAGATGGGCATCTTTCATTGTGAGTTAAATGTCCTTTTGACGAGCCACCTAACTAGAATAGTTCCTTCACAGTGTGCTGGCTAAATATCTTGTAGTGTTTCCCAGAAGCAAACCAATTAGAAATATAGGTAAAAAAGCCAATACTCATAACTTCAGATACAAAAATGATGCATGCATTCAAATAGCATAATCATTCAGAGAATCATAACCTTTCCATAGACATCTTACATGCCACATTTTGTACAAGATTTGTTGCAATTATATAACAGTGGTAGCAACAATGATCTACATGGTCATAGTTTAATCATATGATATCACAACCCCTTTGTCCCCCTCGCCTCACACACAGAGTCATCTGTGCCACCTTCTAGGAAGGAGACCACATACAGAGGTTCATGACTCTGCTATTGCCTTCATACTGCAGAGATCTGGCTCCTTTATTCAAGGGGTAAAGATTCATACTTTGTTACACACAGAGGTTCCAAAGCTCAGCCCCCACAGATGACCCAGAAAGGTGTGGCGGGGGGATTCTTTAATTTGGATATGCAATCTGTAACTATTAAAACACAACCTAATTGTTGAGGTCAAAGTAGGTGGTGGGATTTGGGTTTTTTATGTTGTTTCTTTGTTTTTTAAGGGATAATGGGGGGAAAATATGATTCTGAAAATCTTAATCTTGCAGCAAGCAGGTGATGTCTTGTTGGGCAGCAGAGTGTTGTCCCCCAAGACTGTGGGCAAAATACTACATCTCTCTCTGCCCTAGTTGAGGGGTGTTCAGGATCATCACTATATTTAAAATATATGTAAGTAGAGAGATCCTAAAAATGAAAACAGTAAGATATTGAGAACAGTAATTTGACACTTTCAAACCTATAGAGGCTAAGCAGAAGCTCCTTCTCTGTACAGCTTCACTGAACAAATCAAATCTATAAAGCCCTAGGATGGCAGTGCTGGTAATAACATTCTTTCAACCCTCTGATTGCTGCTTCTCACTTTCAAAACGATTACACACATTTCACAGTCTAGAACATGTAATCCCAACAGAATATATCCTACCCAAAAGTGCTTTGTGTTCTTTTCTCTGAATGTTCATTTCCTACATAGTTTACTGTAATTGAAATATACTACCAATATGCTTGAACACCCAATAAACTGCAAAACAAACAGGCTACTCTCTTATTGATTACTTCTTCACTTCTCAGGTCATACTGTATGTCAGAATAAATGTTTCAACCTAGAAGGGTTTTTTCCCCCAGCATTTACAGATTAACAGCATATAATGGCATCAGCAGCAGAGAAACTACTGTAACTGGAAACAGAGTACCCAAAGCAGTACTCCATACAAGTGTGTGGTGCTCAATACTCCAAAATTTAATGAGTGAGGAATGATTTCCAACTTCAATTCATAGCAGACTGCAGGGCCTACTTAATCTGATAATTCACTTTGTCAAGGAGGAAGAATTGGGCAAAAGGTCTACCTGGTACTTTCATCTTTAAGGCTTGATCCTTACGGGACTGTTTGTTCTATTTCCACATGAATGTCAGGTTCTTTACTCAAGACTTATTAAAAGGATTTCCACTCCTTTCCTCATATGCACAAGGTGACAGATTTCTCTTTTATACCCCAACCTGAGTAACTCACAACATTGAAAAGAGCAGATTCAGAGAAGCTAGAAGATGCCTAAGTATAATAAAGTCTTGTTAACATCTTATTTCTTTTAGAATACAAATTATTGCAGTCCAGGGATTATAAGTGATATAAAAATGCCAGATGTTATTACTTGAATGGTGGAATAAATTCCTGCATATGACATGCAACAACATCACAGATTTAATAATGTCTCTTGTCAGTCTTTGTAAACAAAATACTAAAAAGAGATTTGTTTTATTACAATTTGCTCTTTTTCCCCTCTCTGGGAAATTATTTTAACCGAAAAAGGAAAGATATAAATAATAAATGCAGATTAATAAAGTCTGAATGGCTGAAAGAGAAAAGCAAAGAAATTGAACAAAGTGAGATGTATCAAAAGATAAGAACCTTCAATTACAGAAGAAAGGTGTCTAATGCAACCTTTATGGACAAAAATGGACAATACTTAGACCCCAAAGACAAGAGTGAGAGACGGCAAAAATATATCAAGGAACTATATGGTGATGATAGGCCTGAAAAAGATCAACTGGAGATTAATCAAGTAAGCCCATCAATAATGGATGAAGAAATCATGGCATCAAGAAAAAGACTTCTGAATGGAAAAGTACTAGGCTGTGATGGAATATCAGCTGCATTGTTAAAAAGCATAGAGGATGAAGGCTTGAAAGTGCAGTCAGAGATGATAAAGAATATGTTTGAGACAGGAAAATTGCCAGAAGACTTTTCAGCCTCACCATGTATCCAAATCCCCCCCGCAACCCAATAATAATGCTATGGATTGTAAAGACTATAAAACAATCAGCCTAGTATCTTATGCCTCCATGATACTTTTGCAAGCTGTTTAAGATAAAATACAAGGCCAAACTGATAAGGAAATAAGTGAACAACAATATGGTTTAAAACACGGAAAGGGCATGATAAACACTATTGTGAACTTGAATCTCATAATACAGTGATAAATTAAAATGGATAAGGTGGTGTACTTGTTTCATTAGCTTCCAAAAAGCATAGGACAGAATGTACCCCCTATAAATCGCTTACCAAATTAAGATCTGTAAGGCCTGATGGATATGAATTCCAAATAGCATAACAATTGTAGCGGAATCAGAAGCTTATTGTAATGGGAAATGAAAATCTAACAGATTAAGAGAGGAGTGAGACAATAGAGTATAATATTACCAACTTTAACCATTTATAGAAAGTGTTTGATTAAATTAATTAAAAAAACAAACAGTATTAAGATGAATGGAAGATAACATTCACTGTGCAAATGACAGTGCATGCTATTGGCTGATTCAGAAAAATGTCTGATGTTGGCGGAGATCATATATGAATATGGAGAATATGGTCTATATTGAATGTGTACAAGACAAAAATCTATAGTGGTATGCAAGGAACTTGGTAAAACATAAATGATTCCAGTGAATGATACAGCTGTAACCAAGTGAGAAATTTTTGCTACATAGAGAGTATAATTCCAGAAGATGGAAGATCAGATGCTGAAGTCAGAATAGCATGGATGAGAGAGACATTCAGGAATATTAAACATCTGATGAGAAGGGACATAACTCTGAAGGCAAAATTCAGACTCTAAAAAGAAACTTACATTAGGACTATGTCAAATTATGACTGCTAACCATGGAATTCAAAAATTGTAAATAAAGAAATTAAAATCCTTCTAATTACGGTGTTATAGAAGAATTCTAAATAATAGCTGGGTAGACCGAATAACCAATGAAAAAGTATTGGAACTCAGCAAATGTCAGTCAGAGAGCTAATTAAAATTTGCCTCAGAAATCAATTTTTTTAAGAGGTTCAGCAGGCAATGTATGTTTACTTGAAGGGAAAGTTGATGGCCCAATAACATGAGGCAGAAAAAAAATGATCTTGGATGGATGATGTATCACAAGAATTACTGATCCGCAAAGATTAGCAGAGGTTCATACAAAATGGGCCACCATTGTTGCAAACCTACAGTAATGGAGAGGCCACATCTATGCTACATAAACAGGCTACCAACTCTGTGATAGACCAGCTGAAATCAGAGCAGTGGGGCAATTAGCTGATGTATGGATATCAAAGAAATACTAAAAGGTCAGTGTGTTCAAGCCAATTCATATGTAAGATGTAACTGTATTGTTAAACTTGACTATATCCTGTTTGCTCTAATGCATGCCCTGTAGTAATTAACCCTAGATCAAAAAGATGGAAATTTAGTGTGCAGAACTTCACAGATACTAATGAAGGATACCTAAATTGTTCCCATTTATCCATCCTATTGTAATGAATGGCTGGCAATTACTTTGTCTGTCACTGTGACTGGATTACTTGTGTATGAAGAGGAAGTAGAATGTTAATTTCAAGCAAGGGTCCTTTCCTGTTCAACAATAGACATTCACAGCTCAATCAGCAGTTTCTACTCATCAAAACCCACCTGGGGAGGAGACACCTGTCAGCTTGTTTGCTGTGAGCAAGATATATAAATGCTGGTTTAAGGGAATCATCCTGCATCTCTGGACTGAAATTCTGATAGGGTGGAATTCTGAGCAATTGGACCAAGATCCCTAGAGTAATTCTAGGTAACGCTGAGATACTATTGGAAACCACCAAATTACTACACCTCTGCTATCATGTTGGACTACAAACTTTGATTCACCTGTAATGTATTTTATTTGCTTTAACCTCTCAATAACGCTAATTTATTTTTCTTAGCTAATAAATCTTTAGCTTAGTTCACTAAAGAAATTGGCTTCAGCTTTGTCCTTGAGATCTGAGGTATACCCTGACCCTGGGTAAGTGACCTGCCCTTTCGAGTTGAGAGTATGAAATGTGTGATGATTTGGGGGTTTAATAACCTTTCATCATTAAGTCCAGTTTGTCTGGATAGTAATACAGACTGGAATGTCTAAGGGAACTGGCTGTGGCTTTATAATATGTTAGTACAGTGATCCAGGAGCACACATTTGTTGCTGGTTTTCTTTACATTTAATTACAGATTATACCATCAGTTCAGGTTGGTCTGCTTTGTTTTCTAACAGTCTGACTTGAGATTGGCTCTCTCAGGCCTTGTCTACACGGCAGAAGTAAATCGAAGTTATCTAAATCGAATTTATAAAACCGAATTTATAAATTCGAATTAGAGCGTCCACACCACGAATCTCAAATCGAAGTTGTGCGTCCATGGCCCATGTCTTACTTCGATTTCAGGAGCAGTGCACTGTGGGTAGCTGTGACACAGCTATCCCATAGTTCCCGGGCGATTAGAAGAGCACACAGGAGGCGGTGAGTGCGCATCAGAGAAGCCCTGAAAATGTGGTTTGTAGCGGGCCAGGTAGTAGGTGTATATGCAGTGCTTCTTTTTGCCCTTGAAATGAACACTCCATGCTACCCGCTCTATTGATCCCTGTAAGCAACCCACCGTCCACTTTACTTACAGCTTGCTGCGGTACTTTCAAATCAAACCCCCACCCTTTTCATTACATGTGGCTGAACAGAAGAAAGCCCATATGTTTTAAAATCATTTAATCTTTATTAAAACTCATTTGTTATTGTCTTAAAGAACAGCGTTCATTTTTAAAAGGGTCATTCCCTGGTAATAAAAGCACCCTCCCCCCTTGGATGTATGTCTGATTAGAAGGAACTAATATTCCAGCAGGCACAGATTTTACTAGGTATCGCCTGAAAGCTGCTTGGGGAGGAGGAATCACAGGTAAGAAAAGCCCATGATAAACATTTCAGCTTCATTACAGCTTTTGGTTGGGCCTCTCCATGGGGTGGAGTGTGCTGGTGCAGGAAGCCTTCCCCCACGCGTTCTAACACGTCTGCGTGAGGGAGCATATGAGACCTGGAGCTTGGAGGGTGATTAAACTGGACTGCAGTGGCACTCTGTACCCGCTGCTGTTCCTGAACAATCAACATGCGTCTGAGATATCAGTGTGATCAAGCAGCAGCTCAGCGTTCCATCACGCCAGCGCCTATCTTCCTCCTGCACCTTGATCTTCTGCCTGTCTTCCTCCGCATCTCTTCCCTCCGCCCCTCTCTTCTTCTCCCGCCACCTCTCATCTCGAGCATCTCTCCTGTCTCTTTCCGGTCACCTGCCATCCTTTCTGTTTTGCTATCAGTTCCTCAATATCAACACTATGATGAGCTGTGTTACTGTGGCTGACTTCCATGACTTCGGAAAACATTTCGTCTCTCGTTCTCTTTTTTCTGTCTCTTGGGTAGCCTGGCAGATGGGTAGTGAGTAAAGAACACTGCACAGCTGTATGGTGGAGGTAAGAGAGAGAAGTATGTAAAAAGATACATTTCTAGAACAATGATTCCACTCCTCACACAGCACAACTATGCACCTTACGCAGGACATGTGATTCCACTGCAAGGTCACATTTTTCATCTTTAATACTGGAGACTCTGTCCCTGGGCTAGAGCACAGTACAGATGCAGCTTGCTGGTACTACATTATAAATTCTTCCAAGCAGCCATGGTAGTCTTATGTTGTCTCACCCTTCCTGCTAAAGCATCATCGCAGCACAAGTCCCTCCCCCCGCTACAGATGGGCTACAGGAGCATATGGCCATGTTTTCTCTCCTAATGACAAAGCAATTACTTATTAAACCAGGTCAAAATGACGACAGAACTCTGGTGAGAGTTACAGCACAAGAGGCAAGTGAATGTTTCATACCTGTGATCAGAGTCCTGGCGCTATGCATCTATGCTTTGTGAGCAATGATTCCAAATCAGGCATGCATGCTGGAGGGGCAAGCATCTTTCATTGGAGGACCGGCTAAGGCAGCATTGCCCCAAATTTACTGAAAGGCACTTGATTTCCTGCAATATCAATTCATGGAGATTCTTGGGAGGATTTCATTGCATCCCCAGACATGTAGGAACTTTTCATGTAACTGTAATGGCTAAAAGAAATGACAACGCATGCTTAAAAATTGATAATTAACGCTAGTTTTTAAATAGTGACTGATTTAAACATTTACTCACCGCTGGTCCTTCCAGGCTTCACTTTCTGTGATAGTGGCTTGATTAGCCTGCTGCAGAGTTAAATCTTGGGTCAGAAACAACTCCTGGCTGCTGTTGGTAATTGAAGCTGTGTGGTATCAGCAATGTCTCCCTCATGTACCTCTTCCTGATCTCCCCCTCTGCAGAATCCTCAGCCACAGTGAAACTGAAATCAGGTCATCGAATCCACGATTAGGATGGGCGACTGGTAGCCCAACCCCCAAAATTGCATGTAGCTCTGCATAGAACCTGCATGTTTTAGGAGCAATCCAGAGATCCAAAGCTCTTCTGTGGTCCATGCTGGAGCCTTTTTTCTATTCTCAGGAGACTGCATTTTAAAGGTGCAGCGTGATTAACTGCTGCTCAGAGCCCACGGTGGACAAACAGGAAACTGATTCAAACCTCCACGGGTCTTTCCTGTTACCTGGCCAGTGCATAGGATTTTTGAGTGCTGTCCAGATGGGTCAGTGGTGATCTGTGGGATAGCTCCTGGAGGCCATTAACTTCGATTTCCGTCCACACTGCACTAAATCGAATTAGTAAATTCGATTTAGGTTATCCTGTGGTTTGTTAGGGAAGTACTAAAATCGATTTAAATAGCCCTTTAATTCGAATTAGAGGGCTGCGTCATGTGGATGGGTGCTCCATAAATTCGAATTAAAGCCGTTTAATTCGAATTTAAGGCCTCGTGTAGACATGGCCTCAGCTGTGATCCATTCCAGGCACTGCATAAAGAAGAAAGGAAGAGTTCCAGATTTAGAAGGTCTCTCCAGATCAATGGTTTCCAAATTGTGGTCTGTGGACCTTTGGGGCTCCATAGACTGTCTAAAATTTTTAAAAGGGCCTTCACCTCCATTTGAAATGTTTTAGGGGTCCAAAAATGAACAGAGGTTAAAAAACTACTGCTCTAGGTGCATCCTTTGAGGTAGAATGTGACAGGATTGTAATACTTTAATGACAGTTAAGTGAAAGTGTAACTTGAGATGGCATCATGCAAGTAAGTGAAAGGGAGCTGTAAAGAGATCTGAAATGGTTCTTAAATTGCACATGGGGTATTCTTTCTGGGGAGTAGGGTAAGTGTGTGAGTGCATGCCAGGATCTGGAATCTCCTGAATTTTATAGTGCCAAGAGCCAGTGTATGTACTATGCACATCTTCAGGCATATTTGAAAAGGGTAAAAGTAAGATGCTATGGACAACCTCCCATTTTCTCCAATACTTTTGTCCTTTAACAATGTTAGATGGATTCCTATGGGAGCAAATGTTGATGAAATACAGAATCTGTTTACCTCTTGGTTCAACTGTGCAGTTGGCAGAATAAAGATGTATGTGTAAATAGGGCATATAGGGGGAATCACTGAAAGAGGGCAGAGTTAAGGGTTGCATAGGAATCTTAACTCTGCATTTCCTGGTTTTCCAAAGTTTGAGTATTGCTCAACTTAGTGTTCTGCAAGGGGTGCCTAGCACCCTTACCTCTGTGTTAATGGAGTTTTTTTGCCATTGAATCTTTTTTTAATTTTTAAACTGGAAAAGATGTTGGTGGCAGGAATTATTAGTCATTTAGGCAGTTGTACATATCATGTCTTGCCATTTGCAAACCAAGCCATTCAGCCTCTCTCCCTCTCCTGCCCACCCCATCAGCTGGACCCTATCAGCCCTCCTTCAATACACCTACCCAGCCATTGCCCTGACCCATTTACTGTGTTCCCTCTTCCAGCCTGGCCCCCTCCCCACTATTGTACTCAACTACCCACCTTGACCACAAGCAGGGAAAGAATCTGGTCTCAGGAAAGTGAATGGGACTACTGACTGACTACTAACAGGATCAGGTGCAATACATTAAACTTTATGAAAGAGAAGTGATTTTTAAACAGAATGAATATACCTGCTTGCACTACACCACAGGATATTTGTAAATCCACAGGATTATATCTGTATAAACCTCATCTTATGTGTGTGTATTAAAGACTTCTGCATGTTGCATACAACTATCTCTTGTACTACAATTGATTAAATTAACCACTAGCTAACCTCTCATCTGAAGCTTTCAAACTATGCACATAGAAGAAAAAATACTCTTCACCCCCCCAGAGTATTTTTTTTCTGGTCTCACAGGCCCCCTGTGACAAAGCAATTGATATAGAAATTTTAAGATATGATTGTTAAGGAATTCTTTGATAGTAAAGTCTGGAGCTCTGACAGCTGAAGAGTTTTGTGCTGACAAAGAAATCAATTGAAGTGAAAGCTCTGCCTAGAACCAACAAACGTGTAATTTAATATTTTATGTACAAACTGGCCCCCACCCACCTTAGTGAATAGCTGTGCAATTATTTCAGTAGGAAATCAGTAATTCTAAGTGATACTCTGACTTATAAGTGGTCTAAATAGGCAACACATAACAAATACATTTGAGTACTCCAGACATATCCACCCCAGCCTATCAGAACTACAGGAAGTGAATACCATAAATAGTTTTACTTTTCATTAGGATATTAAGCCATCTAAGCATTTTAATTTAATCTGCTCTAAAGTCAGCTACTACTTTGGTCTGTCTCTTTAAGCTAGAGTTCACATGTCTTTTATTCTGTGACACTTCCCATCTGGGTGTCATACTCTTGGAGCACATATTTTAACATGGAAGCACTGCAGAGAGAGGGATGACTAAACTCAAATTTACCCAAAGAGAAGTAGCAGCCAGATTGAGAGACTGACTGGAAGGAAATATTTTATTTTAACATGACAATGGTAGCTCTAGATCAAGGTTTTAATTAGCTGGGTTTTTGAATATGTTCATTGAGAACTTTATCCAAAAGGTCACCGAGTCTTCCAATTGACTTCAAAGGGCTTTAGATCAAATCCTTTTTGCTATGTCACTTTTAAGAACTATATTGTGGCTACATAGCTATTTAGTCCTCAGCTTCTGATGCTCTGGAGCTTCCCTACTAGAATGGGCACAAGCCCATTCGCTAGACAATCGACAACAGGATACGCCTGCGTGAATCCTGGCTCTGAAGAGTAATTTCATGACATTAGCTATTGAGCATGAGAACACTGGAATGGCTGTATGTTAATTTCATTCTACTTTGCACCTTATTCTGAATAGGGTAGTGCCTCAGGCATCCCAATGTTAAAGTCTTCACTTCTTCGGATAGGGAAGAGGAGAGAAAGATTGAGACAGTGGGGCTGTTTTATAGAGCAAGAAAATCCTTTGGGACAGGCAGTTGTTGGATTTTTTTATCATTATAATCTCAGTCTTTGGGATATCAGCATTGGGATATACTTCAAGGACAAGGATTGGACTGTTATTACTGTAATGTTTGATGAATATCTTAATCCATTTCCAAGCAGTATATTCAGGCCTGATCCCTGCTTATTGAGCCCATGTCTGGCACAACCGTCTAATCCTCTGATGGTAGCACTGACATTAAATTTCCACCGAGAAGGTAGTGGGAAGCCAGTGTTCAATTATGAAAGAACTAGAATATTTTAAAAGGAGGGATCAGCATTTAACAAGTATGCAGTTTTTTTGTTTCATTGTCAGCTGTGGCTTGTGTGATTTTTCCAGAGTGGCTCCACATGGAGCACATTTCAATAATCCAGTGAGGAAGTCATAATGGCCTGATTATTCTGGTGAAGTCCATAGACAAGAGGAAAGGTGACAAACATCTATCCAGACAAAAGTAGATCCTGTTGGTCACTGATCCTATTTTTTTCAAGAGTATCTTTGCCACTTTCACCTCAAAGCAAATGTCTTGGTAAAGAGCAGGAATACCCCTTTAGAAAGTGTTTGTTTAGACAGAACATCAACCAGTTCACTCTTATCTAGATTCCAGTCTTGGCTACACAATGACAAAACCAAGATACCACTATTTAAATCTTATGAAGTTGCGACACAGCACTGCACACCACCCATGTAGTGATGATTTTACAGCTCAGCACATATTGCCTTCTCCTTCAAAGGTCTCACATAAAAGAAAGGTGAAAAGACAGAACCCTTGAGGAATATTTTGTTCACTTTCACAAGACAGATGAACAATTGCCTTAATTCACCAACTGGATCCTTTTCTGAAGTGATTCCATCTATCCTCACTGTAAGGGTTCAAGACTCACCCCTGCGGCACCTTGTGCTGGTTGTCCTTGGGAATAAGCTCACCAGCCCTCTGGAGCACCCTCTGCCAGCCAGTGATCCACTACCGCTGGGGCGCTGTGTCCCTCCTAGGACCCCGGTGCCACTTTAACTGGGTGCTGCCCCCGGCAGAGCCCCCACAGCTCTGGGTCTCCCCCTCCCAGTGGAACCCCCACTCACTATCCCCACTTCACCTCAGTCTCCATCTAGCCTCCGCTCACTGGGGCACACTGTAGTATAAGCTACTCATCACAGGCAAAGGGGTTTAGACCTGCTGCCTCTGGCTACCTGTGGGCTGAACCTACAACCCAGTATCTAATAGGCCTTACCAGGCCTGCAGCCTGGGGCTTTCCTAGGCCGGAGCTCCTAAGCTCCCTTGGCCTTTCCCCAGCCCTGCTCCACTCCAGATACATGGTTAAGCTCCCTGCAGCCAGGCCCTTCTCTCTCTGAACACAGAGAGACTGAGCTCCTGGCTCTCAGCCTTCTTATACAGGCCAGCTGTGGCCTGATTAGGGTGTGGCACAGCTGCAGCCACTTCCCCAATTAGCCTAGCTTTTAGAGCTGCAGCCTTCTCCAGGGCTGCTTTAAGCCCTTCAGGGCAGGAGTGGGGTAAGCACCTATCATAAACAGATAGCTAAGGGTTAATGTTTCTTTTACCTGTAAAGGGTTAACAAAGGGAACCACACTACAGAGACCAATTCAGGGAAACGCGGGACTTTTTAAAGCTCAGGGGAGGAAGTTGGGGTTGGGTCTTTGGTTCTGTTTGTGCTCTCTCGGCTATGAGAGTGATTCCTTCTCCAGGTTCTAATCTTTCAGTTTCCAGAGTGAGTTACAAAAGGTAGAAGACAATAGTTTTATATTGTCTTGCATTTACATGTGTGTAGTTTGCTGGAATGTTTTAATTGTATACTTTTTGGATAAGGCTGTTTATTCATTTTTTTAAGCAATGACCCTGATATTGTCAACTTGATACAGAGATCATTTTAGTCTTTTTCTTTCTTTTTATATAAGCTTTCTTTTTAAGACCTGTTGGATTGTTTCCTGTTAGAATCACCAGGAATTGGTGGGAGGGAAGGAACAGGGGGGAAGGAAAATCTCTTTGTGTCAGGTTGCAAAGCTACCTTTGCAGGGACTCTGACTGAGGTGAAAGAACTTGATCTCTCTGTGTTGCATTTCAAGGTCTGTGAAATAGGGTATCGTCCAGGGCCATCCAGGGAGGGAAGCTGGAGAGAAATAAAGCGGAGACAAGGGAGGGGGTTATTTCCTTTGTTGTAGACTCAGGCATCTGAGTTCTTGGGTCCCAGGGAAGGTTTTGGGAGACCAGAGTGTGCCAGACACTTGGGATTCTGGCTGGTGGCAGCGCTATCAGATCTAAGCTGGTAATTAAGCTTGGAGGGTTCATGCAGGCACCCACATTTTGGACGCTAAGGTTCAGAATTGGGACTTATGCTTATAACAGCACCCCACTACACTCACCAAATAGTTAAAAATCTCATGATTTGTTACTGTTATTCACAGTAACTTCCACATAAAAGACCCAGAGAAAGACAAACTAAGAAAAAAAAAATGAGTGGTTGTTTATATAGAATAAGTAGAACAAATGGTTGGCAACTGTGAATTAGAAGTCTATGTTATACCTTTGAGAGGCTCTGGGGAGGTCATTCACCATTAATGCAGCTTTGGGCAGTTATCAAAACTTGTACATGGAATAATAGCGTCATAATTAAATATTTGTCTTATTTTATCTTGAGGATTTAATTCTGCCTTGTGATTTCTGGGTCTGAAGTCTTACCTTAGCAAATGGTTCTAGCATTGTTTGAACAGTCAAGTCTCAGCGAGGCAGCTATTTGGGTAGAAGCAGATCAAGGTACATTTTGATTGGGAGATTCCTGTAATTCAGTGGTCTGATTTCACTTGCCTTATTGCTTTCAGTGGATGTTTGCAATGAATCACAACAGTAGTTGTATTGTGTTTAACTATGTAATCCATGTACCACAGTCTTGTTTTTAATGACTCCCTTTGTGGGAATCAGTCTTCTCCTTTTTTAAAAAAGTGTTTCACATTTTATCCTTGTCAAGGTCTGTGTAAAATGAATGAATGTGTCCTATCTGTCTTGTTGGAGAGATGGCCTAGCCAACTTCTCAATAGAGTTGGGATTCCCATTAAAAGTTTTCAGTTGTCTCTTTCCTTTTAGCTACTGCATGTAGTGTATTCTTTGCAGATATCTTCCGGCATCTAAACTACTCAGACAGAACTGCAGGAGATTCTGCCCGCAAACTTTAAAAGGATAACCCAGTGATAGAGCTAGATCAAGGTTTGTATTAAATAAGGTGAACTTATCTGGACAAAATGCAAGTTGGTTCCTAGCGCTTAAACAGAATCTAAACCTTAGAGGTTCAAAGTAGTTTGGTTAACAAGCATAGAAAAGGAGAAAATAGATAGGATCTCAGGATGGATGCTAATGTCCTGAACCTGGCAATAGGTCTTGTCATGCTAATACACTGTACCCTTTACCTACATCCCTATGACCACCCATAACAACAACCTTGTTGTGGAGCTAGCAGCTCTGGTAACATCTTGACTTTCATGAAATTAAAGTCTCATGTAGGAATTACACCAAAACTCCGCAAACATGCCCCCAGAGAATACAAAATTGTAATTGAGCAACAGTGAAGGCTAACAAAATAGCTAATGAAAAAAAAAGCACCATGCAGGCTGGCCAGCCAACCATCACCTCTTACTGCAGTTGCTGCATCCAGAGAGACAATGTGTATTGCTAGGGCAGGAGTTGGTAGATGGTGCTTACAGTATCTTACAAGTTATTTTTCTGAATGTGCAAGTAAGATTTTTTTTTTTTTATGTCCTGGGAGAAACCTGTGGTGATGGTGGTGAGGTTTTGATGTGTTTTTTGGGGAAAGCTGTGGTAGGCAGAAAGGGATTTTCCTCTCTGCCTTATTATCCTTAACATGCATGAATCAATGTCTTGAGACTGATTTGCTATCTAGAAGCAGACATTGGTATCTGAAAAGAGATCCCTGAAAAAGGAGTTTGCCTGTCAGCCATTTAAGACCACTAGGACTGGTGTATATATGTAAATAAAACAAACTGTATTAAACTGCATCATTTATTTTCCCTCCAACAGGAAGCTGACCTGCAGTGCCCTAACATCTGCCATCATTCAGCAGAGGAACAACAATATTAAACAATCCTAGTCCAGAGCTTTAAGACATCCTACTGTTCAATTTTTGCCAAAATCCCTGCCATAGTGACTGCCTCAGAGCTGTGGACTCCAGGGCTTCCAAACTACTAGTCCAGCTGATTTCCTGAGGCTTCCAAGTTCTTGTGTTCACAGAAAGGATCCTGGAATTCATGAGAGCCCCCAGTGCTTCCATGCCCTCTGCTGTGGAGCCTGGTGCCTAGCCCACAACAGACAGCCTGAAAGCTCTGCATTCCAGGGCTTCCCCAGAGCTGCAGACCCTGAAAACCCTGGTGTCCCCAGCAGCCTGCTAGGCAGGTTTCTGAAGGAATCCTGCCTGTGAGTCAATGAAAGTTCATCGGACCCAAACGGTTTCCACAATACATTTCAAGTTTGATGAACTGGCATTTCCCAGTGAAACAGAGTTTCTGACCAGCTCTCCTTCTGACATACTTTAAATATTCTTGTTACTTGTTCTTTATGTTTAGCTATTTAATTTTTATTTTCATCTTAGCTTTCTTCATTTCCTTCTTTCACCGAGTGCCAGGGGCAAGACTCAACTGCACTGTGGTCTGGTGTAATGGCTTTTACATGCCAGAAGAATTTAGAACATCCCTGAGGCTGTTCTAAATTATGCCAGGGGCTGAATTGATGCCAAATTTATCAGAGCAGCATAGAGATGACTGAAATCTATATCTTTGTCTCCCCTCCTCCTCAGCTACTATGCAGAGTTCTAGAACAGATGAAAATTTAGCCACTACTATTATACATCTAAACCAAAATGTATAACAGACTTTTCATACTTCCATAAGATCCACAAAATCAAGCCAGTATTAACAAATACACATTTCATCATTCTGACTCATCACTTCTAGATTTCCCTGTGTCTCATCATCTTGAGCGTGTATGTTTGTCTTGCAGTTCATAAGTTCCTCAAGGCAGGGACTTTCTTTATCTGTGACTTTTACAGCTCCAAGCAGATTATTGGTGCATAACAAGCAACAACATACAAGTGAATAGGTTTTAAAATTAGTGTTATAAAATGAAAGTTATGAAGAGGGATTAAAAAATATAGATCTGCTCTGAAAAGTGACTACATAGAAATTATATCTGCAAACAGATCTGTTCTTGTGTGCATTTAGAGTTACAAAAAATAAATAAATATTATTATATCCCTTTTGATTCCTTTGAGCTCTGCAGAGCCAACAAAACTAAAAGAGAATGAGCTGGATTCTATCCCTTCTTTTGTATCAACAGAATTGTTTGGCTAGAAACTAGAATTTAGTATTCAGTAGCACTTGTAAACTCCATAAAAGGCAGTGAGATTGCACAAGTATCACCAGCAGCACAAGCTTGATCTGCAGAACATTTACTAATGGTGATGATGTGCTAGAAGGAAAGAACCCAGTGTGGCTCTCAGGTCCCAGGCAGTTTACATTAAACTGAGCACATTTGTTTGAGAAATCACTGAGATACAAAAATGGAAATCCACAAGACCATATTCAAAATCATTATACCATATATCAAAGTCACTTTCAGAGATGAATTAAATACATTATATACATTTTTGTTTTCTATATATCTTTTGCCAATATATCTTTGCCACTTAGCATAGAAGAATGTACAAACGTAAATCCATATGAATTATAGATGGAAGAAAATAAGTAGTAAGCAGAGAATCTACTGATATCCCACAATGTTTTAACTTACAACTGTGTTTTTTTTAATCTATATTTTATTTTAGGCAGAAGAGAAAAGATGATAGATGGAAGAAAAGAACTTTTGTAGTTTAGATCTCAAGTTTGAGAAACACTCTGAATATACAAAGGATGTAACATAGAACACAGGAACAGAAAAATTCTTCAGAATTCCAGTACCTGCGAGTTTTACACTTTATAAACATGTACTCTACTTTTTAAGTTCCTGCAGTTTCTGAAAATCTTGAATTTTCCTGTCACAGTGTTTCACTGCTCAGCCTTTGCTTGTATGTCCTGTGTGTCTTTCAGACTTTAGATGAACAATGAGGGTTTGCTGCTTTAGTATTAGCTTCATTCATATACTTATGAAAGCAAAAAATAAGAAATATAATCACAGAATCATAAAACTGGAAGGGACCTGAAGAGTCCAGTCCCCTGTACTCAAAGCAGGACTAAGTATTATCTAGACCATCCCTGACAGGTGTTCATCCAACCTGCTCTTAAAAATTCCCAGTGATGGAGATTCCACAACCTCCCTAGGCAATTTATTTCAGTTCTTAGATACTCTGACAGGTATGAAGTTTTTCCTAATGTTCAACCTAAACTGCCATTGCTGCAATTCAAGCCCATTGCTTCTTGTCCTTTCCTCAGAGGTTAAGAAGAACGATTTTTCTTCCACCTCCTTGTAACAACCTTTTATGTACTTAAAAATTGTTATGTCCCCTCTCAGTCTTATGTCTAATTATGGTGATGTTTCTAATGTTCAAAAAAACAGCAATTGAATAATAAGCAAAGCTAAAGCAAGCATCTGTAACTCTTTCTGTTGTCAAGTATCAGGGGGTAACCATGTTAGTCTGGATCTGTAAAAAGCAACAAAGAATCCTGTGGCACTTTATAGACTAACAGACGTATTGGAACATAAGCTTTCATGGGTGAATACCCACTTCATCAGACACATGTGTTGGTGTGTTTGCTGCAGGTATTTTAACATAAAAAGGGGCACACATCAACATTTAAGAATCAATGAATTCTGTGAAATTAGCCTAAAGAGATGACTTAAGACAGAAGTGTTACTTAACTTTCTTTTAAAAATTTTCATATGGTTATTTAAGGCTATCTTTTTATAACAGCTTTTTGCCCAAGATAACATCAGAATGCCCATACTGGGTCACACCAGTGGTCTATCTAGCCTAGTATACTGTCTCTGACAGTGACCAATCCAGATGCTTCTGGCAATTGCAGATTTAGAGACATCTGGTCCTTGACCATCTTGGCTAATAACCATGATGGATTTATCTTATCTATACTGAATTTCATCTATTTTGCTGTTTAGTCACCCAGTTTTGTGAGATCCTTTCGAAACCCTTTGTAGTCAGTTCTAGAGTTAATTGTCTTGAGTAATTTTGTATCAGCTATGAATTTTGCCACCTCACTGCTCACCCCATTCTCTCCCCACCACCCTGAAAAGTCATACCTATTGATTATTGAGAGTTAATAAAACAATTAGGCCAAGATTTTCAAGACTGAGTGCCCTAAACTTAGGCTTTAAAATCCATATTGAGGGACACAGCAGCTGCCACAATAGTTTCTGGAAGCTAATAGGTGTTTATCACTTTTGAAAAATTACATCATTAAAATAGAGACCTAAATATGGATTTAAGAACCCAGAGGGACTTAAGCATCTAATTTTTAAAATTGTGGCCTAAAATTTATGTTAGGCTTTTTAAAAGCTGATTTGTGACTATATTTAGGTTTTCTAAATTCACGCCCAGATTCCATTCTGGGTCAACCATGGCTCGTATTGGCATAGGTACCAGCAGAGTGATCCAGCAGTACAATATATGGAAAGAGGTTGCAGCAGAAGAAAACATCAGCGACTTTCTGTCTGGGGGTGCAGCTTGAAAGCTGGGAAGGCAAATTTCCGGGGCAACAGATGGATGTGGTGACTCAGTGCACTATGAGAAGAGGCTGGTTAAACTGACTTTTTCCCCAATATACTAAAAATTACAAAAGCCCCAAACTCAGCTTTTGCTCCAATCTTCCCCACTGAATAACTCCCCATTCTTGATGAGCTAGTTCCCAAAAGACAGTGAGGTGAGCTAAAAATGCTGACAATTCCGAGTTCACTGAACTGGCTTAAAACCAGTGTCCAGTATCTGTGTACCCAGAATTGTGCTCAATTATATCATGAGTTACTGAACAGCTAGCTGTGCAGAGTACTATTTGATCTGCCCATGTGCTGAAGTATTTCTCCGAGTGTCAGTGGGCCTCTACGAACAGGAGCAGTTCTATATTTCCTAATAGGATTGCCAGGGGTCTGGTTTTCAACCGGAACATCCAGTCAAAAAGGGAATCTGGCAGCAGCTGGTCAGCACAGCTGACCAGACACTAAAATTCTTGTTGGCCACAGTAGCTGGCCTCTGCCAATGGGGAGCAGGAAGAGCAGCAGCTTCTCTCTGTCAGCTGCTGATGTCTGACAGAGATCAGTGGCCGGCTTCTGGCCGGGCTCCAAGAAGTAAGTGCCACTGCCCTGGAGAGGGGGAGGGGAATCCTGTCCACACCCTCTTCTTTCCCACTGTGCCCCAATTGTCCTGGCCCTAACCCCTCACTATGGGGACCAGTGCCTACCTGCCCCATCCCCTTGCTCTGAGAACCAACACTCCCCACTCCACTATGCCACGATTGGGCAGATGAGCAGGCTCCATGTCAGCAGCTCCCAGCCGGGCTCTGCAGGCAGCAGGTGAGTCCCAGAGAGGGGAGAGTGAGCAAGCGGGGGATGGAGAGAGAGCAACAGAGGGAGGGGGGAGAGGAGTGAGCAGGGGCAGGGCCTCAGAGAAGAAGCAGGGCAAGGATGTTCAGTTTTCAGCAATAAAAAAGTTGTCAGTCCTCTCTCATAAGGCAGTTTAGGGGTGACTGAAAAATTAGCCACAGCATACATCCTATACATTCACAGATTGCTCATAAGCACTACTGATCGGGACTCATATCTTCATCCATTCTTACTTCTCACTAGTGCCCATTTCCAATGCAATCAGATGTTTGCTCATATTCTGAATCTCTTTATCCAGAACAGCAACTAAGCAAAACAAAGGCCTTGACCTAGTGAAGTCAACTGAAGGACTCCCCTTGACCTCAATGGCTTTTGGATTAGCCCCAAGGAGTGCTATCACTATCTTCTCACACTTTTCAGAAACCGGCAAGAATAAGTCATATTTAAGTGATAAACACTATTTGTAAATGGTTTACAAAATGAATCCACATACCAACAATAGCACAAAATGTTGCAAGGATATCTATTTTACTCTCACACATTTATAATTGAAAATAACCAATCAGACATATTGTCATAATTTTATTTACTTTATACAGTATTTGTCAGTAAACATTATAAACTTTACAGATGAGCACGTTTTTGTTTTTTCTGGACAAAAGGGAAGGCATTTATCTTAAACATTAACTAAGAATACGTATAATTTCAGGTACATAGCTAACAGTTACCATTGTCTTCTGGAGCCTCTACAATGGTGTCAAATTCCCTTCTTTTAAAAGAAAGTTTTAACCACAAAACACAGTTCATTTGCTAAAATACATGAGAATATTTAACTTCATGTATTGTGTGTGTGTATTTCAGGATTTCTCATGTGTAGAGATAAGTGAAAAAAATAAAATCAAATAAAGGTAAGTGATCGTACATTAATTTGAAGCATGGGCATTTTGATTATATGCTTCAGATTTTATTAGCATGTCACACAAAGTTCAAGAGTGACCTTCACTGTCATACATACTTGTATTTAATATAAAATATGATTAATCATGCCTGCTTTCTTCAGAATAATTAGCATATAATTTTGCTTCCTTGGCATACTCCAACTATATCATTACTTTTGACTACAATTATCACAGCAAGTATGACACAAATGAGTAGTCTCAGAGCAAGATTAATTATAGGTTTAGGTTCCTATCCTGCCTTTACATACCGGATGTAGAAAGTGATTTCCTTCCCATCAAATAGAACAAAAAGGTACTTTGTGAAAAGGAAAGCAGAGCACACAGATTCAGTATGTTAGGTGATCAGTACATAGTAGATCATAATAATGTGAACTGCACTCTCTAAATAGGAAGAGCTGTTAGTTAAAATATAGGGTGAGGGCCTGACACTATTGAAGTCAATGTGAGTTTTGTCATGGACTTCCACTGGGCCAGGATTTCACCCATAATGACTGACACTAAGAAAGGAGACGTACAGGCTAACAATAAGAACTACTGAGTAGCAGAACAGACTATGGAAACAGAATACCATTACTGCAAATATTCAAAAAACGATTAGACACTGTATCCTACTACTGGGATCTTCAGAACAGTCTACCTGACCCTAGTGATCTTTTCTAGCTTAATATGGCAATTTCAAACCAACAGTATTTAAAAGAGAATTCGCTATTAACTTCAAAGAGTAACAATACAATATAATTCTACGACTAACTGTGGCAGTTATATTGTGAAACATGGTTAAGTTAAATCAGACATATGAGATTGCATCTTTAAATATAAAACTGGTTTGCCATTCATAAGTTACCTTCTCTTTAACTAGACAGTGCTTTAGGAGCAGTTTGAATAAGCTGTTCTTTAACAGAGCTGGGCCAATACCGCACCACATTCTTCAATAACCATTTGACTGAATTTGCATTGGCAATACACACAGCCTTTTGATCTCTTTCCAGTGTTTGAAGGGTTGAGTTTTACTAGCATGAATGTAAGCAGAAAGCAAATGTCAGAGATACAAGTAACTACTAATAGAGGCAGAATTTTAAACTAACATGTACAAATACTAATCCTGGTTCTGCTTTATGTACAACCAATCAAGAAAAAGAATATATGACTTATCTGACCAGTAAAGACTAAAATGTCAATTTTAAATGTTCCAAGTGAATGTTTATGATGAATCTATTGAGTAAAAGAAATAACCTTCAGAAACTGTAAAACAGATCAGTTGTATACATTAAAGAATGCTGTGCTTTACAGATATTCCAAAAGCAGATGAAGCTAAATTTGTTGAAAAAATCCTTTGTTGCAAATTATTCACTAAGACCTAATTAATAATGCTCTTGTGGTGGATTCACTTTGTCGCAGGTCATGTTAGTATGGATAATGGCTCGCAACAAAGTAGTATAACATGTAAGTTCATGAGCAGCTGGGAGGAGGCATGTCCTTGTCCTGGGAAAACAATACACATCACCATTAGCCAGGGATGCGGGACAACTTTTATAGTGGGGGTGCTGAGGGCCATTGAACCAAACTGTAAACCCCGTTTATGATGGAAACCACTTCAAGCCAAGGGGTGCGATAGCACCCCCAGAATCCCTAGTTCAACCCCCCACACCATTATCTACTAGTCCCTGTCATCTCATATGAGCGAGGAATGTGATCCAATTGAGTAATCACATTTCTAAATGCTCTAGAATGTTCAACATATATATCTTATTGCCAGCTGGCCTCAGTTAAAAAAAATATTCTAAACAACATCACTTTGATGATGTATTATGTTAATACATCGTAAGAGTCATGTTGATCTGATGATGTACACCACTAACGATAAGACAGCTGGTGGAAAGAAATTCATTTTTCAGCTGTAACTTGTGTTGCATTTGCCAAAAACTTAAGGAAGAGATATTTATAAGAATAAAATAATATTAAACAACTTTGTAAAATGTCACTTTAAAAATATTTTTAAGGGCTAAAAGGGCAGGAAATTTTCAAGACTTACTTCAATTAGTCAGTCTTCCAGTGCTGACTTCCACTCCACTATTCCTGCCCTTTCAAATCTGTGTTAATATATGTATAGTGGTAGGGAGCATTTATTTTAATCACAAATTAAGTATATAAGAAGTAAAAATAGAGGAATCAAAATATGAATATAAAATAAAGTATCTCATGATTAAAGCTAATTGGAAATACTCCAATGTAACATTTTCCCACCAGAGAATTCCAGTTCATCAAAATGTCTCATGGTGGTGTTTTGATGTTGACAAAGTTCAGCAGCAAACCAGGCAGGAGTCCAAACCTGGCTGCCACCTGCCTGGTTGCCTGCCAGCTTTTTCATGCACCAATCGGGCTGCTGGGGAACCCAAGCTCCTGCTTTTCAGCAGCCTGTCTGATGCGTGACAGGGAGATGAGAGCCTGGAGACCCTGGATATGATCAAGTTTTCTTGGTGGACAGTAGCAAAATGGGGCTTCCAGGCTCTCAGTTTGCCTGGTCAGGGGTCCTGACAGGGAGCTGGAAGCCATGGCTCTCAAGTGTCAAGGCTCCCAGCTGAACTGGGGCTCCTAGAGCTTCTAGGCTGTCCTTCCGCCCACCAAATGGGATGATTGGTAGTAAAGAACTTGGAAGTGCTGGCCCCCATGCTCATGGCTTCTCAATAGTCCATGACTGAGGCAGTCCATGACATGGACTTCCTCTGAATTGGTGACCCCAGGGTTTCTAGGATCCATGGCCGCATGGCAGCCAGCCATGGAGACCCTAATCCCTTCCACAGAGAATTTCAACATTTTTCATTTTGTTCCAAATCCGAATGAAACCAAATAAATATTGAAATCCACTGTGAAATGGATTTCTCTGCAAAACTCTACTCATTAACTTTTAAACCCGCAATTGCTGGTCTTTCCCTCCATCACCTCTGCCTCTGTTATCTTATACTGGAAGTCCTACAAAGTCTTTCATTTCATCTTAGTCTCTCTGAAGTGATGATCCTGGTTGTGACTGTCACCTTCCTGTGGTCTCCATTGTGTTGCATTAGAACATGACCATCTTTCCCAATTGGTTCTAGTAGCCCATTGTTTTCTATACTATTTCAGGTGTCATTCAATGTTGCTTAATTTGGAATCTACTTTAAAAAAATCTCCGCCTCTCTCTCTCTCTCCATGTGGTACCAAAGATACAGCTCTCTCAAAATGACAAAATGACTATTTTTATTTCCACTCCAGTTTCTCAGAAACTGCCTATATAATGGTACACAACAAACTTTTTTAAAAGGAAAATATAATGGGCACATGGCCTGGTCAAAGCATGTGCACTATAAGCTAAAACCTACAGGCCATGCTCCATGACATCTAAAGCCTCACCATAAAATATCAATCTGGGAATGTCTAGACAAGCCAGTTCAAAAGACTTGGGCTAGTGAGGTCATGCTAATTCTCTACAAATAACTATATAGACAGCACTTTGAAATTGCAGCTCTCACTGGAGCTCAGGCTCCAACATCTAGGGAAGGGAATAGGTTTCACAGACCAATCTCCAGTCTGAGCCACAACTTTAATAACTGCTGTGTAAGTAGCACTTTGGAATGCTAGCACAAGCCCCACTAACTCAAATCTGTTGATCTGGACTAGAAGACTCACTCCTGCAGGACATGTAGATGTACCTTACATAGCTTCTCTTATGGGGACAGCTGCAGATGGTCTATGGAGCACATTTTCTGAAACTTTCAAGGGAGACAGATTCAAAATGAAATATGCTACCCCACACTTTTCTCCCAGTTAGAGCTGTTCTTCATTGAAACCTAAAGACAGAGAATTAATTTATATATATATTATATGCACACACACACACACACACACACACACACACACACAGAGGTCCCCATGCTGATCTTGTGCTAGTGCTTTAACCTCACTATTCATGCGACTACATATTGTAAGCAAGAATTACTGCACAATTCCTCAAATGGAAAAATCTGTGTCATGGTTACAGAGCTAGCTGTACCTTTGTCCCCCCTCTGGTGTCTCTGACTGTACTATCAAGGCCTTATGTTTACTCATCCCACAGCAGTATTCTGCAATTCTCCCACTCTTAAGCTACATCTACATTTAGAGTTGGGAGTGTAACTTCCAGCTCGAGTACAGATACTAGCACTAGTTCCCATTGAGCTGCATACTAAAAATTGTAGGTAGCCAACGTGGTATGGGCAGCTGCTCAGGCTAGTTGCTCTGAACACACACCCTTGAATCTTGGACTACCACTATTTTAAGCTAGCTATTCAAAGAGAGCTAATGCAAATATGTCTGTTCATGCTGTGAATCACACCCCTAGCTCCAAGTGTACATGCAGACTTAGACTGGACCCTAAGCTATAGTGCCCTCTCTTACCCTGCAGGTCTGACTGAGTTCAGACACTATTCAAGAGTTTGTGACTAGTGACTATTATAATGATCAGCTAGCCTTCTTAAAACAAAAGAATTGTTTATTTTAACAGTAGGAACAAAGCTTTTAGATAAAAAAGGATTATGAAACAAACCACCTATACTGTTTCATTCATTAAGTGAAAAGCTGAATTGGTCTTTTAACTACAGTTCCACTGATCATGATAAAATGTTCCTAAACTAGAGAAGATGTAATATAAACATTACAAATAATTGATACCCAGATTCCCACTCTGTGTCTCTTCAGCCAGAAGTTGCTAGTACGTAGCCAAGTTGGAGTCTTGTCTACCACAGACTCAGTTGGTTACATAGACTGTTTGGTATCCTCAACGGGTGGCTACAACTGGAGTGACCTGAGTCTCTCAGTCACCTGTCTGAGTCCAGCAAATTTTCTCCCTCTTTCTCCTTCTTCCCTATGGGGTTAGTCTCCAGATGGTTTTTGGTTTCTCTGATCTGTATTGTTCTCTAATACATTGAACAAAACATGGAATTGTATACTGCCTTCACTGATTTAAAACAAACCCAAAAAACTGTTAAAAACTGTAAAAGCAGCAAAGAGTCCTGTGGCACCTTATAGACTAACAGACTTATTGGAGCATGCCCTGTGTACAGCAGCATCCGGAAAGAATAATTCACCCTTGCCCCTGCAGCTACTCATCATTTTGGGGGTCTTGTGGCTCATGTGTGCTTGCCTGGTGTCAGCCAGTTAGTGACAGGTGTGAGAGAGTACTGACTGTTTTAAAGCACTGAATCAGTCTTGTCTGTGTTGCAAACAATACTGCTTCTTTAAAATGTTGCATTTAAACTTCACAGAGATTACCTTGGGAACCCAGTCTCCCTCTTTGTTATCAGCGGCAGAACGGCTGCACAGAATTAGAAAGCAGCCAAGAAGAACTAAGGAGGACTTTCTCCACGAGGTTATGATGCACTCCACTGCAGAGAAACAGAAATTGAAGGAAGGAATTGAGTGCACTACTCACTGCATTCAACATCCATCCCTTTGAAGTTTGGCCCTGCTGAAGTACAGTACCTGCTGCATTGTACTCCAAAGAAGAAGGTTGGATATGATCCCTGGAGATACACAAATCTTTAGCCATCCCCGGACCCCTCCTCCTCCTGGGACCTTCTCTCCCCTCATCTCCCTCTTTGCTGATGTATTTTTTCATTTGATTCTCTCCTTCGGTTCTTGTCTTTTAATACAAGAATTGTGTTGGTTTGAAAGCAATCTTTATTGTATTAATTGAAACAAAAAGATCACTGCAAAGCAACATACAATTATGTTAAACCCCCTTATTGCCTCATGTGCACCAATCACCTCTAGAATTACAAGCACTGCAATCCCTGCATAGCAACAAATAGTAGTGGCTTTCAGTTTCAAATTGCTGCCTCAAGTCATCCCTGATCCTTATAGCCCCACGCTGTGCCCCTCTAATAACCCTGTATCTGGCTGTTCAAACTCAGCCTCCAGACGCTGAGCCTCTGCAGTCTAGCCTGAGTGAAGCTTTCACCCTTCTCTTCATAAATATTATGGAGCGTACAGCACACTTCTATAAGCATAGTAATACTGTCATCATCCAGGTCCAGCTTCTCAGAAAGGCATTGCCAGCGGGCTTTTAAACAGCCAAAAGCACACTCAACAGTCATTCTGCACTTGCCTAGCCTGTTGTTGAACCACTCCTTGCTGCTGTCAAGTTGTCCCGTGTACAGCTTCATAAGCCAGGGCGTTAAGGGGTAACCCAGGATCACAATGGGCATTTCAACTACCCCTACTGTGATCTTCTGGTCCGGGAAGAAAGTCCCTGCTTTCAGCTTCTTGAGCATGCCAGTGTTCAGAAAGATGCATGTGTCATGCACCTTTTGGGACCAGCCTATGTTAATGTCTGTAAAAAGCCCATGCTGATCCACAAGCACCTTGAGAATCATTGGGAAATACCCCTTGCGATTAATGTACTCAGTGGCTAGGTGGTCTGGTGCCAGAATTGGAACGTGCATGCTATCTATCACCCCTTCGCAGTTAGGGAAGCCTATTTGTGCAAAGCCAACCACAAAGTCACGCACATTGCCCAGAGTCACGGTCTTTTGGAGCAGGATGTGATTAATGGCCCTGCACACTTCCATCAACAAGAGTCCAACGGTCAACTTTCCCACTCTGAATTGGTTAGCAACTGATCGGTAGCAGTCTGGAGTAGCCAGCTTCCACAGTGCAATCACCACGCAATTCTCCAATGACAGGGCAGCTTTCATTTTCGTGTCCTTGTGCCACACTGCTGTGGCGATCTCATCACACAGTCCCATGAATGTGGCTTTCCTCATTCAAAAGTTCTGTAGCCACTGCTCATCATCCCAGACGTGCATGACGATGTGATCCCACCACTCAGTGTTTGTTTCCTGAACCCAAAAGCAGTGTTCCACTGCGGTGAGCACCTCCGTGAATGCCACAAGCAATCCCGTGTCATAGCTACTACATGTGGCGAGATCAGTGTCACAGTCCTCTTGCCTCTGCAGCCTGAAGAGAAAGGCTGTTGAAAGATGGCGCCAAATGCAGACAGAAGCACAGGGATTTCTGGGATGTGAAACAACGCATTATGGGTCATTGGGACAGGACCCAGGACGCTGTGTGACCTCTTCCACCCTCCCACAAGTCTTAGCAGCAGAAAAGAAAGAGGTGCTCTGTGGGAAGCAGCCCAGAGTGCACCGCTCCGAATACCTCTGCAAGTACCACAAGTGTGAACACGCTATTGCACAGGCAGCTGACAATGTGAACACACAACAGCGGTTTCCCTTCAGTGCTCTCTGAGCGGTGCTGTAACTTTGCCAGTGTAGACGTACACTCTGATAGATCTCTGCTGGCATTAGTGACCAGCTGTTCCTGCAAGAAAGCTACATTGAATCCTTTCTTCAATGCATCATGCTGAAGAGTCAGTGGCTCTCCTGGCTGGTTGTACTTGATGACAAGAGTAACCGTTATCCTTTGTTTCATCATATCAAACACTTGCTTTTTGGGACCTGCCCAGTCCCACTCAACATCCTGCCTTGTGAGCTGATGTACAAGTTCTGCTACTGCAGTTGTGGACAGAACTTGGACAGACAATGTCTCATTCCTATTAACTACTGTACCTCTTTCACATCCACTGAAGCTGACATGTCTCGGACTGCGTTGATCTTGTTTGGATCTGCGTTCAGTCCCTCTGCTGTGAGCATATATCCAATGTGTGTCACTTCATGCTGTCTGAGTCAACATTTTTTCTGGGTTGAGTTTTATGTTCTTCTCCCTGCACTGCTGTAAAAAAGTTTATAGTTTTCTGTCATGGTCTCATTAAGCTTTTGTATGATTTCTCCCCTCACCTGCAATGAGGATATCATCTTCATTATTTTCACCTCAGGCATTCCTTCCAGCACTTTGGTGAGTCTTCTCTGGAACACCTCTGGTGCTTGACTTATGCTTATCTATACGGACAGCCATCTGTAGTGACCAAATGGTGTTTCAAAGGTTGTCATAATACTGGACTCTTTATACAGACCTTTGTGTCAAAACATATCTCAGACTGTAAAGATTCTGGGGTTGGAGAGTTCAGAGACAGTAGCATCTTTCAGATGCCCTGTTCAGTGGCTTTGGGTCTACACAGATGTGAAGTTGGCCAGATGGCTTCTTTAGCACAACAATGCTGCTTACTCAGACAGTACTGGCTTCTACAGGTACTAGGATACCCCTTTCTGAACACTTTGGAGCTCCTTGTGTACTGGATTATGTAGCGTCTCTGGAATTTTCCTTCATGGTAAACAGTACCCAGGTTTTGCTGTGAGATCTTCTTCCAGTCACAACTTTCTTTAAGGCACCCATTGGCCTTGAAAACATCCTAATATGATTTTAAAATTGTCTCCATTGTTCATGGGCCTCCCCCTTTTGCTTCTTACATGGCAGCTATAAAATTCTTATTCTGCACTCTGATCAGATTCATGGCTCATATGACTGCATTCCCCAAGAGGGATTTGTGGCTTTACCATTCACTACCACAAACTTCAGTTGGTCCTCTGTGATTTTTCAGGTAAGTTACTATGAGATCATATTTTCCTGCAGCTGCATTATGCTCTCATCATGCATTATTAGATTGCAACTTCTCTTTGCAATGGGTGTGTCAATTCCCTGAGGTATTACATTGTGGAAGGTCCTGTTATCCAGTTGAAATCGCACAGGGCATATCCCTATTAATATTGTTGCATGCAGAGAGGTTCATATTGTCTCTTGTTGCTTTCTTGTCCCAACAGCCTGGAATTGATATTCTCTCAGACTCAAGAACAGAATCAAGAGGTCATCAGCGCTGTCTGATGTGCTAACCCCCTCTCGTACAATTCTGACTGAGTCTTCCTGGGACATTTCTCTACTTTTGCACACACTGCCAAAATGGGTGACCTTGCCACATTCCTTGAAATGCTGCCCTAGTGCAGGACACTTCTCATGTTTTCTGCTACAGTAAATGCATCTCACTCTGGCAACCTGCTCTCCTTTGCTGTTGTTTCACAACATGTACTTCTTGGGGAATTGTGTCTCCTATGGCTTGCAGACTTTCTGGCCTGGTCTACACTAGCGTTTAATCGATTTAATGGCCGTTAAATCGATTTAACGCTGTACCGTCCACACTACAATGCTCTTTATTATCGATTAAAAGGGATCTTTAAATCGATTTCTGTACTCCACCCCGACGAGAGGGTAGCGCAAATTCGATATTAACAGTTCGGATTATGGTTAGTGTGGACAGAAATCGACGTTATTGGCCTCCGGGCGGTATCCCAGAGTGCAACACTGACCTCTCTGGACAGCAATCTGAACTCGGATGCAGCGCGCAGGTAAACAGGAAAAGCCCCGCGAACTTGTGAATTACATTTCCTGCTGCCTAGCGTGGAGCTCTGATCAGCACGGGTGGCGATGCAGTCTCAAATCCAATAAGAGCTCCAGCATGGACCGTACGGGAGATACTAGATCTGATCGCTGTATGGGGAGACAAATCTGTTGTATCAGAGCTCCGTTACAGAACATGAAATGCCAAAGCGTTTGAAAAAAAATCTCCAGGATACACAGCGCTGCGTGACAAGCGTAATGGAAGCCAGAGACTCAAACGGACGCTCATGGATGGAGGGGGTACTGAGGACTCCAGCTATCCCACAGTCCACAGCAGTCTCTGAAAGTATTTGCATTCTTGGCTGAGCTCCCAATGTCTGTAGGTTCAAACACAGTGTCTGGCGTGGTTCAGGAACAGCTCCTCAGTTTCTTCCCCCCACCACCACATGAAAGAAAAGGGAAAGAATCATTCCTTGACTACTTCAATGTCACCCTATGTGTACTGATGCTGCTGGTAAACGCAATGCTGCAGCAGTGAGAGCAGTATCTGCTCCTCTCCCTCTCCCCTTCCTGGTGGTAGATGGTGCAGTAGGACTTAAACGTTCCTCATCAATATCTAACATGGTGACATTGACACCAACATTGCTGGTTACTCCCAGTAGATAGGACAGAACGGCTAATAACCAGCTTCATCATCGCAACTGTGGGCTTCAGCCCCTCCCTCCTTTCCTGTGTAAGAAAAGATTCCGTACTGCCTGGACTTCATAGCCCTGGAAGGCTGCCTCCAAGTGCCTCCCCCCCCTCATTTTATCTCACTAACAAGTCTCTGTTTCTTATTCCTGCACTTCCTTATAACTTCAGGACACAAATGGGGGGGGAGGACACTGCCGTAGCCCAGGAAGGTTGGGGAGAAGGGAAGCAACAGGTGCAGTTGTTGCAGGGGCACCCCCTGTGAATACTGACATGGAGCAGCTGTGCTCTGATACACTGGTTCTGTAATACACTTGCCCCTTATTCTAGGCAGGACCGACTCTATTTTTAGAAACCATAAGGGAGGATTGACTCAGTCCCAAGTGAGTCACATCCCAATTTTGCTTTCAAAAAATTCAGCCAGGGGCACTCATGATAGCAGTGGACAGTACAGAGGGGAGAGATAAACCGTCATCTCATTGCCAGTTTTTCCCGCAGTAGACGTGTACAGAACGACCGGTAACCATCTCTGCTCATCATTGCAAAAAGCAAGTGAATGCTGCTGCGTAGCGCTGGAGATCGCCTCCTCTTCTGCGGCATCCAGTACAATACGGTGCGCGAAAAAAAAAAAAGCTGAACGGGCTCCATGGTTGCCGTGCTTATGGCGTTCTGCAGGGCATCCAGGGAAAAACGGCGCGAAAGGATTGTCAGCTGATGTTTTCCCGGAGGAAGGAATGACTGACGACATTTACCCAGAACCCCCCGCGACAATTAAGATTCAACCCTGAATTCCAAGGGGCGGGGGAGACTGCGGGAACTATGGGATAGCTACGGAAGTGCTACGCACAATGCAACGCTTCAGAAATCGACGTTAACCTCGGAGCATGGACGCACAATGCCGAATTACTGTGCCTAGTGTGGCCGCATGAAATCAAAATTATAATATCAGTTTTACAAAACCGATTTTAGCAAATTCGATATTATCCCGTAGTGTAGACGTGGCCTCTGTGAGGCTACCACAGTATGCCCCATGTCTAAGCATCTCTCTAGTTTGAGACAGCTCTCCAAGAGCAGCAGCTCCCACAAGTGGTGATCCCAAGTGCTGCAAACTATCCTGTCCCAAATTATGGAGTCTGTCAAGTTCCCCAAATTGCATACAGCAGCCAGTCTGTGTAAGGCTGTAACATAGGGGCCTATTCCACCCTCTTTGGATTGGTCTCTATAGAAAAAATGTGCATCTCCATAACTTTGTTCCACTCCGGGAAGCAATGATTCTCCTGGGCTCCTAGGACTGCTGTGAGGCTTGACGCAGTGGGTAGTTTCAGAATACTACAGACCTCTGTGCCGCCTTCTCCAATAAGGTAAAATAATAGTTTTACTTTCCAGCTGTGTACAGCTCAAACCCCTCCTTTCACAGGTCCATTGCTGGGCTAGGTTTGTGCCTGAAAAAATCTAGGGCTCTAGGGAAGCTTCCAAATGAATTCCAGGACTTGCACGGCAAGCAGCTGCTCTTTAGAGAACTCATTACTCAGGCACTGCCACCATGTTTCATTCACAAAGCGTGAAACTGATTGCAGGTTAAGCTGAACAAGTGAAACATCATTAAGACCTGTGCATTGCTCTATCAGTATGGTTGAGTTCCAGCCTAACTCCTCCACTTCCCTTTTTTCTTGGCATTCCATCAATAACAGTCTCTCCAGAAAACACCAGCCTTCTGACTACAGTTCCACTGATCAGGATGCATATACACATCTACTTTATGCAAAGGTCTACCATTCCCTGATGCCTGGGCTGTGTGTGGCTCCGGCATTTGGGTAGCCTGGCCCAAGCGCCAGAAGCTTCCACAGCACCCAGACTGTGGCCCTGCCTGTGCTTCACACCGAGCCCCACATTGCCTCCTCCGCATGAGGTCCTGCCCCTGCTCCACTCCCACTCCCCTGAGTGGGAGGGGGCCATGGGAAATGCTGAGTGCCTCCACCTCCCCTCCTCCGAGACCCCACTATCCACCACTTGCCAAATCTCTCCTCTCCTCCACACCCCACATGGCTCCTGCCACCCACTGAGTCCCTCTATCCCCTCTCCCCCATCTGGCAGGGGGCTATGATTCAAAAGACACCCCCGTCTAAAACCTGCCCACGCATTTTTGATCTCCTGTGTTCACAGGCCTTTCCTGACCTGACCTGACATTATATTTTAACAACTCAAATATTTGCTGAGAAGTGGCTTATCCTGAATCCTTCTTTTTCTTTCCTGCTTGTTTTTACTGACAGGCTCCTGTTAAACATTTCAATAAACAGACCAATATATATTATTCCTAAATTATTGCAGAACAACTTCAATATTAATCACAATATCATTTAAGATAGTCCAAAGCAACTAAAGAGATTTTGTCTACTTTCATCTGAGGATAACAAAGCAAGCTAGACTTACTATAAAAAGGGCATGTATTATAATAGAATCTGCACTGTACCTTTGGGATCTCACATTTCAACCAACATTAAGTACGAAAAGTAACTAAAATCTAAAATTACTAAATCCATCAGTGCTCCCAATGAACAAAACAGACACGTAAAAAGACCCCTTTTTTAGGAACTCAGAATATTTCACAATGGAAGCTTTGTGCTAGGCATTAGGCCACTGATTAAATTTGGTGAAATTATCTCAGGCCTTGGCTACACTTGTGAATTATAGTTCAATAAAGCGGCCCACCTCACTCTCCATCCACAATGGCAAGGCACGTACAGCATTGTGTCTCCAGCTCCCCAAGAGGAATAAAGTTTACTGTGCTGCCGCTGCGGCGCCAATATGGCTGCCCAATGCGCTCTGATTGTCCTCCAGAAGTATTCGGCAGTATCCCACAATGCCTGTTCTAGCCACTCTGGTCATCAGTTAAAACGCTACTGCCCTGGCCTCAGGTGACCAACCATCTGACCCGCCCTTTATATTTTAAAAATGCCCTTCCTGTTTGCTCAGCCAGACGTGGAGTGCTGTCAGCGAATCTTTCCAGGTCACCATGTCTCCACACGCTAAGCGATCCGCAGTATGGAGCAATGGCGAGGTGCTGGACCTCAGTGTTTGGGGGGAGGAAGCTGTCCAGTCCCAGCTGCGCTCCAGCTGTAAGAATTACGATACCTTCAGGCAGATATCAAGGGACATGATGGAAAGGGGCCATGGCCGGGACTCACTGCAATGCAGAATTAAAGTGAAGGAGCTGCGGAGTGCCTACCGCAAAGCCCGCGAGGCAAACAGCCACTTGGGCGCTTCCCCCACGGCCTGCTGATTCCACAAAGAGTTGGATGTGATACGTGGAGGTGACCCCACCTCCACTCCGAGCACCACCATGGACACTCCAGAGTGGGAGGAGGAGGAAAGCGGGAGTGAGGGTGTGGGGCGGGGGAGACACCCCAGAATCCCTGGAGGCATGCAGCCAGGAGCTCTTCTCGAGCCAGGAGGAAAGTAGCCAGTCGCAGTGGCCAGTACTTTGTGGAGGACAAACAGAAGAGCAGATTCCCAGTAAGTGGCTTTTTTTCGGGAAGGAATTTTTTTGGTGCAGGCTCTTTGGGAGAGGAGGGTTAAGGCCGCATGCATGACTAGATGTGGAATAGTGCACTGATGTGGTCTATCACATCACTGTAATCAGCTTCGGTAATCTCTTCAAAAGTCTCATCCAGAATGTTGGCAATGAGCTTGTGCAGGTTTCTTGCGAGAGCCACTATGGTCCTTGTCCCAGGCAGGCTAATGTGTCCACGTCACTGTTCCGTGAGGGGCAGGGGGACCATTGCTGCACACAGGCAACCTGCATATGGGCCAAGGCAGAAGCCACATTGCAGCAGAAGACTCTCCCTTGCTTCCCAGGTCACCCTCAGCAGCGAGATATCTTCCAGGACAAACTCCTGTGGAAAATGTTGGGACAGTGTTCAGTGTAGGTGCCCCCTGCAGCTGTTGGCTCTCCCCAAGGCACAGAAACCCAGTGGACAGTACAACCGTGAAACAATCAGTCCCCCCTTACTCATCATTTTGGGGCTACCGTGGGTGATGTACACTCTCTTTGGAACGGGAAAATTATGCTATTGTGTAGACTGTGTGTGCCCTCCTTAAGTGCGCGGGAATCATTACTCTGTCTGGTATAAACAATGCTGCCTCTGTTAAGTGTTGCATTTTGCCTTTACAGATGCAACCTTGAAATCTCAGCTGTCCATGTTATCATCGGCTGAGAGACTACAAAGACTCAGGAAGAGGCCGTGAGAAAGCAAAAAAGACGTGTTGCAAGAAGTAATGCAGCAATCTCTTAAAGAGAATCAAAAAGTGCAGGAGTGGAGGGAGAGCGAAAGCAGGATCTGCCAGGAAAATGCAGCGCGCCAGTGGTAAAGCACAGAGCACCAGCAGCAAAGCATAGATCAGCTGATAAGCATCATGGAGCGCAAAGGGGGCTCCATCCAGGTGCTTGTAGCCATGCAAGCGGAGAACTACCGCTCCCCAATGCAGCCCTTGTCCTAAAACTCTTTCCCTTGTGCCCCCATGTCACCTCCAACCCACTTTCCCCAATATCCGGGTTCTCACCACCACCAGCTGCTCCAACACCTGTATCCTCTGCACTCAACTCCCATCACCATGCAGTATAGCCATCCTGAAGAGCAGCACTCATTGCACAGCACTCCAGACACGACATACACAAATCTGTGATTGTACCGTTCCTCACCTCATCCCCTTGCCTTTTCTGATTACCAAGCAGTTGTGTTTCTTTTCAATAAATGAATTTTCTTTTCAATAAATGGATTTTTTGGCTTTGAAAACATTCTTTATTATTGCATAAAGTAAAAGATACCTTAGCCCAGGAAAGAAACAGCCACTGCAAGTCAGCGTAGCAAACATAGATTCCTACTAACATTGGAACCACTGCACTTCACTCCTGTACAGGGCACCAGACATTACTGATGGCTTTCAGCCTCAAATTGCTCCCTCAAGGCATCCATAATCCCTGTAGCCTTGTTCTCTAGCTGTGCAAATTCAGTCTCCAGGTGTTGAAACTCCGAGGTCCATACCTGAGTGAAGCTTTCACTCTTTCCTTCACAAATATTATGGAGGGGACAGCACGTGGATATAACCGCAGGGATGCTGTGTTTGGTCAAGTCCAGTTTCCCATACAGAGATCACCAGCGGCCCTTTAAATGGCCAAAAGCACACTCCACAGTCATTCGGTACCAGCTCAGCCTGTAGTTGAACCGTTCCTTGCTGTTGTCAAGACTCCCTGTGTAGGGTTTTATGAGCCATGGCATTAATAGGTAAGCGGGGTCTCCAAGGATCACAATGTGCATTTCGACTTCCCCTACTGTGATCTTCAGCTCTGGGCCAAAAGTCCCAGCCTGCAGCTTCCTGAACAGGGCCGTGATCCGAAAGATGCGTGTGTCAATCACCTTTCCGGGCCAGCCTGCCTTAATGTCAATGAAACACCCACAGTGATCCACAAGCGCCTGGAGAACCATAGAGAAATACCCCTTCTGATTAACGTACTTGGATGCTAGGTGGGGTGGTGCCAGAATAGGAATATGTGTCCCATCTATCACCCCTCCACAGTTAGGGAAACCCATTTGTGCAAAGCTATCCATAATGTCCTGCACTTTGCCCAGGGTCACGGTTCTTCTGAGTAGGATGCAATTAATGGCCTTGCAAACTTGCATCAACACGATTCCAACGGTGGATTTTCCCACTCCAAACTGGTTTGCGACTGATTGGTAGCTGTCTGGAGTTGCCAGCTTCCAGATTGCAATAGCCAGTTGCTTCTCCACCAGCAGGGAAGCTCTCAATCTAGTGTCCTTGTGCTGCAGGGTGGGGGCGAACTCCTCACACAGTCCCATGAAAGTGGCTTTTCTCATCCAAAAGTTCCACAGCCACTGCTCATCATTCCAGACTTGCATGACAATGTGATCCCACCACTGAGTGCTTGTTTCCCGAGCCCAAAAGCGGCATTCCACGGTGCTGAGCACGTCCGTTACTGCCACAAGCAATTTCATGTCGTATGCATTCCATGACTCTAAATCACATCAGACTCTTCACTGTAACTTTGGATCTTAAGGAATAGCTCAACTGCCAAAAGTGATGTGCTAGCGAGACTCGTCAGCATACTCCTCAGCAATTTGGGCTCCATTTCCCACACACCGAAAAGGAAAACAGATTGCGCTGCACAGAAATTGTTGAAAGATGGAGCCAAATGTAATTGGAAATACAGGGATTGCTGGGATGCGAAGCGATGCATCACGAGGCGTTGGGACAGGACCCAGAATGCCCCACACCAACACCCCCTTCCCACAACCCACAGTGCCAGAATGGGAAGAGGTGTTCTGTGGGATACCTCTGGGAGAGCTGCTCATAATGCACCTCTCCCAATGCCGCTGCAAGTGTGGCGAATGTGGCCACAACAGTGCGCTGGCAGCTGTCATTGTGGACAGGCTGCAGTGCTTTTCCTACTCAGCTATACGAAGGCAGGGTTAACTCACAGTGCTGTATATCTGCAAGCTTAATCATGGCCTCAGATGAAAGATTTGATTCAGGGATTTTTCCCCCCCATGTAGCAGTTTATTTGAAGTACTGTAAAACATCAGCTCCACAAGGTGACATATTGTCTTTTAAAATTTGTATGTAAATCGATCATCTATGTCATGATAAATAATGAGTGTAACTTAGAAACGTGACACAAACATATGACAATCTAAAGAAGTATGAGCTAGTGGTTGAAGCACAAGACTGAAAATAAAGAGATCTGAAAATAAATCCCCACCCCACCCCACCATCTGCCAGAGACTTTTTTTGGTAAGACCTGGGCCAAAATTTTCAGATATGTCTGCTATTTTGAGGAACCAATTTCAGACACTTAGGGCCCGATTATTCAAAGATGTTGAGCAGCCATTGCTCCCATTGATGCCAGTGAGAACTATCAGTCCACAGTTGGGGGGGAGGGGGAATTAAACAATAAATGAAACTACCAATCAACCTGATGGTATTCATTATTCAGAAGGAATAGAAGGCCCAGTTCTGTAGATTCAGTCCATTGCTTTAATAAAAGAAGTTAGCTGGCAGATCTTTGCCAGCTAATCCAGTTGGCTATTCATTTTGTGCACATCAAACAATTGGTGTGCAAAATTGCATATATAAATAACTGGAAATAAAATTAATTGTAGCAAACACTGAAATCTAGAGTAGGTTTTTATTTGTGGGGCTCAATAGTTATCTAAGTATAAGATATTTTTCAAAAGGCATGCGTGTCAAATTAATATTAATCAGGTTAAGTTATGCCTCATAAATATGTAATATATCTATTTGTTCATCATCAGGGATTACAATTATGTTGATAGATAACAATCTGGTTTTATTGTAACCATAGATAAAATTAGAGACAATTTAAATAGCAATTTTATTTGCAACATTTTGCCTACTCCTCACCCTACTCCCACAAACCACAGATTTTTATGTCTTTTTTTTTCCCCTCATGCATTTCTTTTTCTTTCATACTTAAGGATATACATCCATGCACATACATATGAGGAGAGAGAGAGAGAGAGATTTAAAAAAAAACATGCTTATATCATTGAAAAATAAGCATGCATTGTGAAGGAGCTTACCTTTAAATAAATGGTTTTAAAAATCATAACAAATCCATTTCTGCATTTTTAAATCTCCAGATAAAAGTTCCACTCCATGAATGCTTCAAATAATGCTTCAAATGACTTCTATTGCCAACATCAGAGGAGAATTGCTATTTAGCTATTCAAAACCAACCATATTCTAATAGTTCTCTTGATTTGATGCAGGTAGGCAGACAGAGCACACATGCACCTTTGGCTTTGGTCATTCATATGAAGGCTTTAAAGTAACAGCCCTTAAATAATTAACCACAAACACTGTGTTAAAATGCCATTAAGGTTGAAAGAAACTCACAAAAGCTAAGAATTTCTGAAGCAAACCTTCCAAAGTCTCTTTAACCCTTTCACGAAGGAAGCAGGGTTATCTGTTCTACATCTCTCGCTAGTAATTAGATGTGCTGCAGCTACAATTAAAGGGGCAAAGGTTTAAGCTCACCCTGGTATTTCATTATTAAATCACATAGGGTGACAGTCTTTCTTGCATGGACTGATAATACTGGGAAATGTGAATTGTTTCCCCTATGGGTATTTAAGAAGCATGCATAGATTGACTGAGTTTAGGAATTCTCCAGGATTTATATTCTTCTGTGAGAATGCTTTGGGGTCCATAGCACTGCAGAGCCCTGAAACAGCTACTACTGACAGTAGGAAGAGCTGAGTTCAAAAGCAGTTCTGCAGGGTTGGTGCAACTATTTAGGTGACCTAGGTGGTCGCCTAGGGCACTAGGATTTGGAGGGTGGCATTTTCTTCGGCAGCGACCGGGGCGGCTGGATCTTCGGCCGCCACGGTCGCCGCTGGCATTTAGATTGACAGAGCTAGGGCAAGGGAGCATGGGGAGGGCCGCTTGCAGCAAGGAGTGGGGGGCAGCACGCAGGGGAACTCCCCGCCCCAGCTCACCCTTGCCCTGCCTCCTCCCCAAGCATGCCATGGCTGCTTCACTTCTCCCGCCTCCCAGGCTTGCGGCGCCTAAGCTGATTGGCACCACAAGCCTGGGAAGGGGGAGAAGTGAAGCAGTGATGGCATGCTCAGGGAGGAGGCAGGGCAGGGGTTAGCTGCTTCACTTCTCCCACCTCCCAGGCTTGCAGCGCCAATCAGCTTAGGCGCCGCAAACCTGGGAGGTGGGAGAAGTGAAGCAGCAACAGCGTGCTTGGGGTGGAGGCGGGGCATGGGTGAGCTGGGGCGTGGGGGGTGCCTCAGGGCAGAGGGGGGAGCTGCTGCGAGTGGGGTTTGCTTCAGGGTGGGGGCTCGGGGACGGGGGAGGCCGCAAGATGGAAATTTCGCCTAGGGTGTGAAATATCCTTGCACCGGCCCTGCAGCTCGTCCTATCTCACTGGAGTAGGAGGGCGGTGACAAGCAGCAGAGGGAAGCAGAAGCAGAGAGAGAGGATAAGCAGAGGTGGAAATGCTACCAAAATCCACACTTCATTACATGCTGCTGGAGATCAGGGATAAGGTGGGTTACTGTTAAAGATATTTATTGTGTATACTCCATTAGCACCTAGAAGTCCCAGCTGAGATCCAAGCCCCATTGATCCGGGCACCGTTCCAAAGACTTCACAATCTCAATAGACAGTACAGAGAAAGAGTAAGGAGAAAGGATACAGCATACAAACAGAGTGAGTACCATGGTGGAGAGGATACATGATGTCATTTCCACTTTTTTAAATAAAATATTGTTTTTGTGCCTTGTTTTAATGTACTAGGGATGCCAGGGTTGGGGTGAAAAGCAGGAGAGGATGAGTGGACAGTAGCATAGGAGTGGGAGATGTTAAAAGAAGGGGATGAGGGACATGAAAGAGGGCAAGAAGAGCACATCAGGAAAGCAAACAAGAAGGAGAAAAGGAAGGAAGGAAGAAGAGCATGGATCTCATAGAGGTCATGTGCACGATACATAACAAACCTTGAGATTGTACGGAAATGTGATAGCACCATACTCCTAAGAATAGAGTGGTCATTTGTGATTTGTCTGATCATTCTGATGGTAAAAGTGCACAGCCTAACCGACGAAACAAAACTAAACATTCATAATACCCCCCTCCTGCTCCCAAACTGCTTTCCACTGATAGTGACAAATTGCTTAAACAGAATATGCACTGTGGTTCTATCTCTGCACTAGCACTGGTGACAATCAGGATATACCTGTTACAATCCTGTCACAATCAACTAGCAAATTTCCTGATTGTGCCAGGTGCCCCTGGACATTACATTAATTTGATGTGGATTCAACATTAAGATAAGTAAGTGAAGAAATTACTGTTCTGCCTTATAAACAAAAAAAAATTTAGACCGTGGCAATCAAAAGGTTTTATATATAATGCACAAAGGAATACAGTCCAGTGAATCACAGCAAAAGGCAACAAATCATTCTGCAAACCAATCTGAAAAAGTTTTAGCAAAACTAAAAAGATACCAAAGGCTCTAATGTGTGGTTTGCAAGCCTGATTTAACTGCAATTTATATTACGTAAGGCCTTGCTTGAGGTCCCCAAGTGTCACATAGATCAAAACAAATGTTTAGGAGTGCTGCATTTTCTTTTTCAAGAGCATCTGCAAAAATGTAAATGACAATATCTCTACATTGACCTTAAAACAGAAATAATCAATGAAACAAATTAGTTTTCTGTTTTTATATAAACTTCCTTTTCTGTCTTAGAAAATAATCATTAATTGGTAGAAACCTTCTCATATTTTTCTTCTACCGAGGTGAGATATTTGTTTAGTGAAATATGCAAATTATTTATCTTTTTGTGAATCGAAACAACCTTGATTAAAACTGCTTAAGTCTGAAATATTTACTTTTCCTCCTTTATCTGTAACTTTTATCTAATTCTGTAGGAGAGTTATAGGTCTGTTTCCTGTGGTCTGAGCTGCCACTAGGGCAGAAGGCAGGGTTTAGTACCTCTAGCAAACTCAGAAAGGAAGTAGCTATACACTATAGCATTTTTTAAAAAATCTGAGGTGACCTTGTGGCATCTTAGAGACTAACAAATTTATTTGGGCATAAGTTTTCATGGGCTAGAACCCACTTCATCAGATGAATGAAGTAAAAAAATACAGGAGCAGGTGTAAATACATGAAAGGATGGGGGTTGCTTTATCAAGTGTTAGGTCAGTCTAACGAGATAAATCAATTAACAGCAGAATACCAAGGGAGGAAGAATAACTTTTGAAGTGGCAAGAGAATGGCCCGTTACAGACAGTTGACAAGAAGGTGTGAGTAACAGTAGGGAGAAATTAGTATTGGGGAAATTTAGTTTAGGTTTTGTAATGACCCAACCACTCCCAGTCTTTATTCAGGCCTAATCTGATGGTATCCAGTTTGCAAATTAATTCTAGTTCTGCAGCTTCACGTTGGAGTCTGTTTTTGAAGTTTTTGTTGAAGAATTGCCACTTTGAGGTCTGTTATTGAGTGACCAGAGAGGTTGAAATGTTCTCCTATTGGTTTTTGAATGTTATAATTCCTGATATCAGATTTGTGTCCATTTATTCTTTTGCGTAGAGACTGTCCGATTTGGCCAATGTACATGGCAGAGGGGCATTGCTGGCACATGATGGCATATATCACTGCAGCAGTCCTTGGGAACTCTTCCTTTCACTTCAGTCTAGTGTATCTATAGTGGATATGGGCTCAACTATTCTAAACACTTTTTGTGACGTTCTGAGCACCTCTGTGGATGTCTGTACTGATGTCAGATAAATATTTTCACGGGCATAAAAAAAAAACCACCTGTTTTTACTCTGATATTATTGCCTGTACTTGTAGAGTGAGGCAAATAGCAGCAGCCCTGGTGCGAAATGCAGCTCTTGTTTAAAACCACTGACTTTGGCGGAGTTGCTTACATATCAGAGAGCAGAACTTGGGAAGATATAGCGTGGGTAACTACACTCAAACTTTCCCATGCTATTCTAACTAATAGGATAATTATGCCAGCTATCAACATCACAGAAGGTGAGGAGGGTCAGGTCATGAATGCTTATAAATCACTTGGTGCTTCAGGTAGAAGTTCATAAAAAGGGGAAAACATTATTTTTAGTAATTGATAATTTAACTCTGTCTTAAAGGAGCTCTTTAGGAGACAGAGGGTAGTTCATGCTCCATGCCCATGCAGTCCTGAGTCACTCTAAGGAGTGTGCCAACAAGAAAGTAAATCATGAAGATGACTTTTGGGGTGTGGACATTGGTTCAGCGGGAATTGGATAGAGATCAACAATCATTTTATATAGGTCACCAAACAGGCAACAATGAAAAAACCATCTGAGAAGCTACTGGGCAGGGTTTCCTTCAAATCAGAAATGTAAAGATTCCCGGTCCCAGACATTATCATTCCTTTAAGCCCTTCAGTCACAAATCAAAGTAAAGTTTACTATGCATAATATGCAGAATATTATTCTGTATGTAGGTTAGAAATTCCAGTGTACATTTGCCATTCAAAAGTCAACATGGTATCGCACATGATACATTATGATTATTTCCTTTTCTAAGATCAGGGTAATACTGCGATATGTCCAATACCACCCTGCGGTAACAGTTAGTAAATGCTGTTTGCAAATGGATCAGTAATAGAACATCTCAAAAAGGTATATTCATTTGCATTTTAAATAAAAGAATGTATAATACACAGTTTATAAATACTGACTGATATATAGGAATGACTCCTTCAGAGAAGTTCCAATGCATTGGCAACAATACTCATTTAAACAAAAAATTGCCTCATTACTACACATACCTCTCCAGTAGACCACAGTGGTCTCTTTGATACATTATTAATATGAATTCCAAAAAAGGACTAATTACAGTTTTACCCACGAGATAACTTTTCTAGTCTTTGTCATAAATAGAATGCATTTTAAAACTTAGTCATTTATTCTTCACCTGAGTTTCCTAGTCTGATATAAATTGAAAAATAAATGAATACATTCTCCATCTCTCTCATTCGTGGTCACCCAAACACACTCTGAAAGCATATGCTTCTCTGTTGCGTGGCCTTTATCAGAGGCCTTTATCATGTGTGTGTCAGACAAAACTGAAAATATTGGCAGCCCTACTCTGACCTAGCATTCTTTCCATGCTGCACTGCTTAGATGCACATGGTAGAAGTAGTTTTAAATACATTTCACCTTTGTGTTATATTAGTCAATTATTAAACTGATACCATGAGGGGAGAATACAATGTGAACAGGAAGTAATTAATAAGAAATCCTGGAATTTGCAGAAACTTTTGCCAAATGTTCCTATAGGGTTGATCTCATGTCATGCGAGGTCAACATCAAAGAATCCATTGGAAAGAAGAATAAATCCTCTCTTAGAATGGAGCCAACATTTCAAAGAAGATTTGAAATGTCTGTTTCCATTTAAGATTACTTTGGTGAAAATGTTATTTAATTAACATGTTTTGTTGTTTCCAACACTGCAGAGACAAATACTAGAAAAAACTGATTCCAGGCTGTAGTTCATTTAAGCAGGCAGTGCATGGAAAAGGCTGGTTAAACTGTGCACAGAAAACAAAAACTTTGAATAATATGTAATGCTAAAAGCACTTTTTTATGGGTACTCCACATCCATGCTTTGCTACCATAACAGCAAAGGGCCTAATCCCTTTTGATACACAGCAGTGAGGTGGTCAAAAACAAAACAAAAAACAGAATTTTTGGATAGCCCAAAAATTTTGGATAGCCCAAAAATTAGCAAGTGGAAAGGAACTGAACCAAGCCCATAATCATCTGACACCCTTCCTGGCTCCCAAGAGCCTTTCTTTGCAAACAGTGTGTTTAAAGATCTGTGGAAGCAGGCAGTACTCAGTGTTAACCCCTAAGAAATTCACATTATGGCTTCAGTCCTGCAAATCTAGATTTATATTACCGTATTTATGTGTGAATTGTCCCACTGAGTTAATGGGGCTTTTCATTCAAACAGTTGCATGACAGGGACTTACATTTACTCGACTTTTCCATCTGAGATTAATGTTCCAACATTAACTCCAATTAAGTGGCTTCATAGCCCTTCCAAAAAGGGGTGAGAGTGCAGGCATGGGCTTCCAAAATGGCATTTTACTCGGGGTAGAGGAAGTGAGAGAACAGCTGCCATCCTTAAAAAGTCAGCCTTGAAGTTGTCATAAACAGAGTCTACATACCACCATCTCAAACATGTAAATTATATTATATTCTAAGCACAGGGAAACACTTGACTTTCTCATACCAAGTACTAAAACACAGCAGCAAGTGTAGACTTTATGATAGTGAAAAGTTTAGGTCAAACAAACTCCCTACCTCCAAAATTCAGTTTTCACTTTTCTCTACCCTTCTGCCCCTGATTTCTTTAAATCCTCCTAATCCTACTTGTGCTGACAAAGAAACATCCCAGTGCCATCCGCCTCATTTCACAGTGACTGCTAATGCAACCACCCTCCTTGCTTTTGCTATTGCCTTGCGATAGACTAGGGGAAGGGAGTAATGATGTGTGTATCTACAGAGAGAGCAACAGAGAGAGAATATTTGCACTAACATGATTCTTCTTAAACTATCCTCAAGTACAAATGGAATGAGAAACCTTTCCAGATATATTATGCAGGAGTTTAAGGCTGAGAGTTGATGAATTTGTTTTCTCCCCAGTTTCGGACAAATTGTCAGAGTGTTATCAGAATAATGGAGAATTTGCGATTCAAGTGACAGTATCTTCTCCACAGATATATGAAGTCCACAGAGTAAAATGTCAACATTATCTTGAAGGCAAAGAAAAAAAAGGCACACAAGTGTCCACATAGACACAACTGAATCAAAAGAATAGATTGTTGTATCCCCATGTCCCTACATCCTCAGAACAACTGTGTGAAACAATGGTGCCTTCTGGAACAGATGGTGGCTGTAAACACAAATCAGTCTTTGCATACTGCTTACATTTGTTTCTGACTGATCTCCTATTTAAAACTGAATACACTGGAATTAAAAAAAAATAGAGAGATAGAAGATTTATTTTTAAGGTGTAACAAATATTTTGAGAAAATGATGCTCATGCTGGGTTTTTATAGTGTTGTTATTTTAAATAATGCTTTGGACTTTTCCTTTATTGCATCTCTTTTCCAACCTTTACCATAAGTAAAGTTACTGATATGTAGTATTCACTGCTGGTATAAGTAATTCAGAATCTCAATCAGCTGTGAAAATCTGGAATGCACATATTTTAGTGTTAATTTCCTACCTGCTTAGATTTATTTTCTTAAAGGAAAGGGAGAAGGGGAGAGTTAGAAACAAAGACCAAAGAGAACAACTGAAGAATATCCACCCATACAATTTTTTTATTCTGTTTAATAAAAGATTCCTACTAGTGTAAACAACAACAAAAAGAAGAAAAACCCGGTTTGTTTTGAGGCTCACATAGCTTTGTAAGAAGGGATTTTTTTTTGTTTTGTTTTTTTTTAAATTGAATCTGACCCTTATTGCTTAAATAAGTAGCCAGTTGCTTTATAATTAGATTCTCAATGCCAAATCACATGTATATTTAACAAGTAATATTGTATTTCCTTTCTTATATAGCTTCCAGTGATCAGTCATAGGTTTGGGGACATATTAATTAGAAACTAGACTTAGTTATTTGCCACCTGCTTCCACCCAGTGGGAACTAAAGAGTGCCTGTTCGTTGTGAGTTAATATGTCGACAAATATTTATGAAACTTGAGCATTTTCTTAACTAAATGAACTAATTACCTGGAGAGGACAGAGCAGGGGTTGCTAGACAGAAAAACTTGTAAAATATTTCTCTCAATGTTTCAAATCATCCACAATTATTCAAATGATTCTCATTTTATGTTTTCAACTTTTTTCTTTGGTGTTAGGTTTTGGGGCTTTTATAAAGTTAGTAGAAATGCAGGGAAATTTCTCAAATCATGCATGCATCTTCACAGTCCTGATCCAGAGACCACTGAAAGACAATGGAAAGATGTCTGTTGACTTTTTTTTCTTTTTAAAGCAGCTGGTCAGAGGATGTCAGTGCTACGAAAACACACAAGTTGGAAAAGTATTAGCTCCTTCAAATGACCAAGTTAAATAATCCACACTTAAAGCTAACTCCTTGTCCATATTTCTCCAGGTTCATAAACCCAAACATGGGACCCCCAGGGATCAATTTAGCCTCAAATTGTACCTTATTATATTTGACCATTTACACAAATAGGGGTTTGGGTATTTTACTAATAGTTTGCTATAGAAATCAATTATATATGGCCAAACTAGTGTTTGTTCTATCTGTCCAGCGTCATTGTGGTGGTAGCTCCCAGTCACAAAAATAGTTAGGGATGGTGCTGTTAACTGCTGATGTTAAAGAATAGTGCTTAGTATCCTGTGAGCTGTATATTGCAAGCACCTGAGCCCACAGAGGAATTCAGCAGTATGTGAATGAATCAATGAATTTTGCACAGAAATTTAATTGGGAGATGTCTAAGAGACTGATAGTGGATAACTGAAGTAGAATATGGTATGATCGATATTGAGCATTAGTTTGTGAAGTCGGTAGCATTAAGTGAAGGTTTCTTAAATAGTGGCTGAATTATTGTATACTTAGGGATGAGAGGTACATTGCACATAAATTCTCAAGATCTTTAACTTAATTAGCTATTATTATTTCTACATTTGTCTGCACTCAATTTTATAGAGATACTAAAAGCACAATCTTTGTTTCTTATAATCTTATTTGTTTATTCCCACCTGAAATCAGAAGTCTCTGTTTGTGGCATCAATCACAGCACAATAATTGACTGTGATGTCACAGAAGATTATGATTTGGGTGAGTGATAGCAGCAAGAGCAGATTAATTTTTCTGAAATAAAAAATGGGTTTTCATACAAATATTCTTCATAATACAGAATAATGGAAGTGAAAGACAGACCATATATATTCTGGCACACACCTTATTTGCTTCTAAAAATAGAAGATTTTCAATGCTTTCTTTTGAACTCACCCTTCCTCCTTTAAAGGAAACCTAAAAGGAAATTTTAAAACATATGGTTTTCTTCTTTATGATGAATAAAACCAAGGAGACTAAAACCCTTCCTCTTGACCCCTCCCTCATCCCTCTATTTTTTTATCATTTTTTTCCTGTTTGTTTCTACATGAGAAGTGTCTGTGTGGTGTCTCTGAACAACTGGTGAAGTCATGAAATCATGTAGTTAAACCTGATAAAGTTAGATGGTATAATTTTAGTAAGTTACAATTCTCAGTTAACACCTAGTTAATTCAATTGTCTAAATGAAAAAAGATCTTTACATTTATAAAATACATCTGAGACCTAAAATTCTTCCAGCAAAATAAGTAAAGATCAGATTTGGCATACACAACTCCTCTTTAAAATAACAAAACAACCCCACACACAATGTTACATAAATGTTTTCCAAGTCTTCTTTATATACCAAAGAAGCTAGGAGAAGGGTGAACCCCTTCTTTTCCCTTTCACAGACCAGCTTTAAAGTGAAACACCTGTGGTTCTGCTTTGTAGCTGTATAAAGCTCTGCTACTATTCAAGTTTTTGATCATGTGCCTGTTTTGCAACTCTGTGTAAAAATCAGTAAATAGGCATCTATTTATCAGTGGTTCAATTCCGACAACAAATCTTCCATTGACTTCAATTGGGTAGGATTTCATCCCAGACTGATGCTCCCAGTACTTTTTCTGAAGAACTCTTGATTAAAGATGCTATCCATTCTCTCTTCATACAGAAACCGTGCTCTTTCAAGGGGAGTCATTATTCAACTCCCCTCCCCTAAAACAAATAAACAAACAAACAAAGGCAGCTCCAGGCACCAGCAAGCGCGTGCCTGGGGCGGCAAGCCATGGGGGGCGCTCTGCCGGTAGCTGCGAGGATGGCAGGCAGGTTGCCTTCGGCAGCATGCCTGCGGAGGGTCCACTGGTCCACAGTCTTTGTTTAGCTTTAGTCTTTGTTTAGCTTTGTTTAGCTGTTCATCTGCAAATTTGACACCATCAGCTCTGGACTAAACAAAGAGTGTGAATGGCTTGCCAATTACAGAACCAGTTTCTCCTCCCTTGGTTTTCACACCTCTACTGCTAGAACAGGGCCCCATCCTCCCTGATTGAACTAACCTCGTTATCTCTAGCTTGCTTGCTAGCATATATATACCTACCCCTGGAAATTTCCACTACCTGCGTCTGACGAAGTGGGTATTCACCCACGAAAGCTCACGCTCCAAAACGTCTGTTAGTCTATAAGGTGCCACAGGATTCTCTGCTGCTTTTACAGATCCAGACTAACACGGCTACCCCTCTGATACTTGAGCTAAGTTGAAAGATGCCCCTCTCTAAATTTTTGGCACTACACAATGCATTTGCTGAACAGTTCCCATTATAGGTCAGCAGAAATTGCTTGACAAAACTAACACAATGTTGTGAAAATGTTTCTCACAGGGAGCAGAGAAGCTGCCAGACATAAATTCCTTTTTTGGCTTTGAACACACAAATACACTGCTTTTTCGTATGGGTTAAAAGTTATTTAATGTATTTGAGAGCTGGGCACCTAATTCCCATTTGTGCATTTGAAAATCTCTCTTTAAAAATGCAGTACATATCTGAAATAGAACAATGTGTATAGAACTTGATGATTTAAATTCACTACAGTTTTTGTGCAAACTGTTACATTGTTTCAGTTCACACAAGCTCTTATTACTCTCCACCTTTTCTTTGAGGTTTTGATTAAAATGAACTCTAAGATCTCAAAACAAAACTCAGCTGAAACTTCAAAGTTTTGCCTGGTTTTGCTTCAGCTGAGGCCACTGAAGTTAGCTTGATTTTCTGTCTAAAGCCATAAATACCTGCCAAGTTTTCTCAAAACTTGCCTGCTAGCTCACCATTTCTCATGGTCTCATTTGTTCCATTTCTCATGGTCTCATTTTTACTTAGTCATTGAAGCTACCTAGCCACAACTCACTAAACTCGTAGTGAATTTGGCTACAAACCAGGAAAGTCTCAAGGGGTTTTTCTCTTTAGCACTAAAAGATTATGGAGGATCTCAACCTCACAAATGAGAAGACAGCAGCAATGTCCAAATGATCCTTTGGGGTTCTACTATGGATAAGGCAGTATCAGAAAGAGATGCAGTAAAGACACCTCCCTTCTCCCACTCTAGAAAAAAGACTGATGTGGCTGGATACCTGATGTACAACGTGCCTTGTTAAAAATAGCTAACACTGCATACCTACTGGTTTATACACATACACAAAGGCTGATCAACTGCACAAAATCGAGAAAATTAAGAGGAAGGACACATTTTCAAGAACAGCCTATATCGTGCCTACAACTGAAAATATGACCCATAGTATGTGATCTTATCCTTGGTCTTAAGATTTCCTATTCTCATCTGACTTTATGCACTCCAATACTCATGGCACGACAACAAATAGACTAGCAACCTTAAACTAAAATTATCAAGGATGGTATAACCAACATTTGGTCTCCTCTTTTTTACTTTGTCTGTGTACTCAAAACAAAATAAGCCACTATTTTTCTTTTTAGAGAGAAAAAACAGAACTCCCAAAGATCAGAATTTGAGATATCCTAAAACCCTTGTATAGGCACATACAAGAAAGTTTACTAACATTCTAATTTCTGTTCCATCTTTCCATGAGTGCATTTATGGAGGTTTTTATGAGATTTTTTTCTTTGTTTTTTATTTGTTTTTAAATAATAAATAATTATATATATAATAAAAATACCTTCATAGTGTCTTTTCAACGCAGACTATATTTAGTCTCGCACATTTTAAACAAATTCTTAGTGTTATTTTAATGCATCTTTTTGTATATAATTAATTTCTATTGCCAGGAGAATTCTCATATGGACATCCTCATTCTTTGTTTAGGCTGTCCTTGACCTTTGCTTAGATATTTCTTACTTAGAGCTGTTCTTGACTGAATTTTAATTAACAGTATGAAGGAAAATATAGAAAAAAAATCCTACCTCTAGATAGAAGCACTGCATAATTATTCTTTGGCTTTAGCTTTTAGTTTTATAAAAATGATTGATAGCTTGCAAACATAAACAACAGTTGTCTCTAACTCAGGCATAGTTCTGATTGTTGTATACATGAAAACTTGTTGAATAAAAGTTAATTAATTCAGCTACAGTTCAACATAGCAGCTTTAGCTCCCCCTGAAAGACTGGATTCCAATCAGATCCACCACAAGGGTACTAAGCAACTTCAGTGACTTTTTAATAATATTTGAAATTATATGGCACCTTTTAGTTGAGACATTCAAAGCATTTTTAAAATGCTGCACTCGTACTCAGACAAAATACCCACTGAGTCCAACAGAAATCTACAACAGGAATTTTCCCTGAATACAAACTATAGGACCGGCACATTATTTAAACTTCACAATGCCCCCATGATACATAAGCGTATTATACTTATTTTGTAGATGGATGAACTAAAGCAGAAAGAGGTTGTGACTAGAGGTATTTCAGATGGAATGGACCAAAAATGCCCTTTGAAAAACTGACATTTTCCCTACAAAAAATTTCAATTTTAACAGAAAATTTAGACTTTCTGTGGGGAAAATTGAAATGACAGTTCTCTGCTTGCTTGCTTCTAAGGCTCTAAGGAGCTGCAGAGAGTGGGGAAGGACCTTCTGGAGCATCATATTTTAACTAGGAGTTGGAGAAGGAAGTGAAGGAGGAGAAAGCCTTAACCTCTGAGCACCATCAGCTCCAAAGAGAAACCATGAGAATATCCCAGTGCTATGTCACTATCACACATGGATGAAAAGGGAAAGATCCCCAACAAGTTCCATAATTCTTCCAAATCCCATCTCCCCTCCCCTCTCTTTGGTGTGTTGTGGTCAAATGCTAATTCTGTTCTACTGAGGAGAAACATGTTTTACCTGCTCAGTCTGGCTTCTAGCACAAGACTATGCAGCTCACTGCCCCCTCCTGGTGTGTTGAAGGAAGAGCTCATGGAGTACGCTCATAACAGCAGTCTCACTCCCTCATTCTGTTTAGATCCCTTTCCCAACCCAGGGTCCTCTGCAGAGTACAGTTTGGCCCTGGATCTATAACCAAGCCCTGTGTCTGTGGTTTTATAAGACATGCTATACTTATTGTCAAATCAGTGTGCTTGCCTCCACAGAACTATGATGAGGTATGGAAAAGCAACTGCTTTCAGCCCTACTAAGAGTCAGTATTTAAAAAGAAAAAAAAGGCTCCAAAAGGCAAAGGTGAACTCTCTCATCTCTTAAGTAAAATTAGGGTAGCAAATCAACTTTTACAGTACTTAATTTAAGTTAGCGTCCATTCAAGCATAGCAGCATTTGACAGAAAATATCGGGCAGTAAGCCACATTGTCGTGTCTCAGAAAAGCATAGACATAAATGTGAAGCTGAATAGCCACATTGTATTACACCCCATAGAAATACTTGCACTTCTCTACTAAAGAGAAAAAAGCCAAATGTTTTCTTTCATTTCATTCTGATGTTCATGGGTCAGAAGCCTTTCACCGAATCTTCAAGCTTTTGTCACCTAAAGATCAAAGCTTCATGCTGAGTCTGAGTCATTCTCTTGCAGAATGAGTTACCACAAACAATATTCAGAGCAGCAAAAGTAATTGAAATACATTTAAAGGACAGAATCTGTGCACTGTACAAGGCTACCTAATACTTTCAGAATACTCACTAGCCTTCTCAAAACACTTTAAGATGTGTCTTTCTGCCCTGCTCCACCTCCCCTGGCCCCCGAGTCCAACTAGAGCTGTAATTTAGATTAGGGTTATCCACTGTCCTGAAGTTCTGTACATTATTCTACACTCAGGTCCAATCCTCTTTACCTCAACTTGATCTTTTCAGGACACACAAAAGTGTCCCCAAATTTGTGACAATTTACTTTTTCCACAAGAAGTGATGACAATATCAGGTTATGTTCCATCTTTTAAATTATTTTCATTGGGATGAAAAAACTTGCCCAGATCTAAACTAATCCCCCTCTTGCATAGTACAAGATGTACCCAGAGGCACATTTAAGCTCAAGGGAAGCCTATAGACATGTCTGATGGTTCTCTAGTCATCCTCAACTCCGAGTCCTCACAGGCAGAAAGGAAGGGAAATACACAGGCGACTAGCCAATCCCCCACTCAGAACAAGTAGATAGAGGCCACATTTACAGGCTTCCTGGCTATACTGAACAGACACAGCAGCAGAGAAAGGGTGTGCGTGGAGCAAGGTTATGCTTTATGCAGTTGCATAGGTTAAGGGTCCCCTGTTTGAGACCCTCCTGCTCTCTAGCATACGAGTCCTTTACAGAGAGTTTGAAACTTAGGCCTGGTCTACACTACGTGTTTAAACCGATTTTAGTAGCATTAAACAGATTTAACTCTGCACCGTCCACACAACGAGGTCCTTTATATCGATATAAAGGCCTCTTTAAACCGGTTCTGTACTCCTCCCCGACGAGAGGAGTAGTGCTGAAATCGGTATCGCCATATCGGATTAGGGTTAGTGTGGCCGCAAATCAATGGTATTGGCCTCCAGGTGGTATCCCACAGTGCACCACTATGACCTCTCTGGAAAGCAATCTGAACTCGGATGGACTGGCTAGGTAGACAAAAAAAGCCCCTCAAACTTTTGATTTTCATTTCCTGTTTGGCCAGCGTGGAGAGATCACCAGCACAGGTGACCACGCAGAGCTCATCAGCACAGGTAACAATGCAGTCTCCTGAGAATCGAAAAAGAGCTCCAGCATGGACCGCACGGGAGGTACTGGATCTGATCGCTTTATAGGGAGAGGATTCCGTGTTAACAGAACTCCGTTCCAAAAGACAAAATGAAAAAACATTTGAAAAAATTTCCAGGACCATGATGGAGAAAGGCCACACCAGGGACTCAGTGCAGCATCGTATGAAAGTTAAGGAGCTCAGACAAGCCTAACAGAAAACCAAACGGAAGGTCCGGGGCAGGGCTGAAAACATGTTGCTTCTATTTTGAGCTGCATGCAAATCTAGGGGGGTCCGCCACCAGTTCCCCACCCCTATCCGTGGATTCCGAGGTGGGGGTGGTAATCTCAACCATGGCTGAGGATTCTGCGGATGGGGAAGATGAGGATGAAGAGGAGGACGAGCTTGCAGAGAGCACACAGCACTCTGTTCTCCCCAACAGCCAGGAGCTTTTTCTCACCCATACGGAATTACCCTCCCAGCCCTCCCAAGCCACTAGACCAGACAGTGAAGCCATGGAAGCGACCTCTGGTGAGTGTACCTTTGTAAACATAAAACATGGTTTAAAAGCAAGCATTTTTAATGATTGATTTGCCCTGAGGACTTGGGATGCATTCGCGGCCAGTACAGTTATTGGAAAAGTCTGTTAACATGTCTGGAGATGGAGCAGCAATCCTCCAGGGACATCTCCATGAAGCTTTCCTGGAGGTACTCCAAAAGACTTTGCAGAAGGTTTCTGGGCAGGGCAGTGTAACGAGGTGGTGTGGCTCCCCTTCTCCCCAGGGTGGGTCGAGCCCTGTCAGACTCCTAAAGGGGCAGGGCCACTGAGCAGTGAGCCCGCCCCTCAGAAGGTCAGGAGGCGACCCAGAAGTATAAAAGCCGGCCCTCAGCCGGAGCCCAGCCGCCGTTGGGAGCAGACCTGCCAGAGGGTGCTTGTGACTGGGAAGCTGCTGAGGCCCAGGGCCGCCGCCCTGACTGGCCAGAGCTTCCCCGCGCTCGCTACGACGAGGAGCTGCCGGGGCTTCCCTGCACCCACTATGACGAGTAGCTGCCAGAGCTTCCCCGTGCCCGCTACAACGAGGAGCTGCCGGAGCCTCCCCGTCCCTGCTACTACCCTGAGGAACCCCCGAACCAGGCCTAGCCGGACTTCCCAGAGGTACTGCCGGACCTACTGCCCAGCCCTGGCCAGGAGGAGCCCATGCTACTAGACTTCCCAGGGGCTGACGCCCCAGGTCAGGTAGGCCCAGAGGGGGAGACTGGAAGTAGCCCGGGGGCAGCTGACTCCAATCAGACTGCAGGTATGGCAGAACCCATGTCAGTATGTTGCAGTAAGGAACCCCACTGACCATCAGCGGTGATAGCTGCTACTAGAGCCCCGGGTTGGAACGCAGTGGAGTGAGTGGGTCTGCGTTCCCCCTGCCACCTGTACTCGGGTGGCAGAATCCCCCCCTCTTCCTGGCCTAAAGAGGCTATCAAGTCTAGTGGTGTCTGCTCAACCCTGAGCCACAAGGGTCTGAGCTATCTTAACTGTGTGTTTGGTGCCCCGCCCAAACCAAGGGCTGGGCCCCCTTTAACTGTGCCACTGCTCGGTCCTGCCCCAAAGGGCCCAAGCTGCCTGAACTATTGACTGCTCAACCCTGAGCCACGAGGACCGGAGCCTCTATAATTTCGTGTTCATTGCCCTGCCCTATAGTAGAAGGCCGGAGCTCAAGTGACTGTGCAGCGGCGCTCACCCCTGAGGACAGAGGCCACCTCAGACGACATGTGTCGAGGCCAGTGTGGCTCCCCTCCTCCCCAGGGAGGGTCGAGCCCCGGCCGTACACCTTTACAGGCAGCCTTATTCCATCCTCCATGGTAGGACACTTGACCACGCCATGCATGTAGCACGTAATTTGGTATCATTGCATGACAAAGCCTAGCTGCGTATGGTCCCGGTGATTGCTAGCATTCAAGCAACATCCGTTCTTTATCTTGCTGTGTTATCCTCAGGAGAGTGATATCGTTCATGGTAACCTGGTTGAAATTCAGGAATTTAATTAAGGGGACAGAGATGGCCATTCCTACTGGGCTGTTTGCTTGTGGCTTAAAAGAAATCCTAAAAGAGAAGAGATCCCAATCTCATTGTAATTAACTGAAGTCTGCATAAAACTCCATTGATTACCCTTTTTTCTTAACACACCTCACATTTTACATTTAAACACTATGTGACACATTTAACCATAACTGTTAGTTGGATATATGCTGCTGTGGACACAGCAACTTTACATAGAATGTTAGCTACCTGTTACATTTATACTTCAGTGTTCATTGGTCTACAACCTGTTATTGTACCGCCATCTGATTGTACCCACTATTGGAAACCCCTAATACTATTTGCTAAAGAACCCTCCCCTGACATACCCAATTGTTACCTTAGACAAACCCCATACCCCTCACTATTGAATTTTCTCCTGTTTTTGCATTTTCAATAATAAGTTTATTTTGGCAGCCCCACCTGCTGTGGTAATTGCTCCCAGATCCATTAACCTGCTGCAGGAAGGACCAACTGAGGATAGGAGCGGAAAAACGTGAGGACAGAAGGGACGTTCGAGATGGAGGTGGCGGCAGGAAGATCAGCGCGTGGCGGGAATGCGAGTTGGGGCTTGTGGGCGTGATCAACTGACATCCCTCCTGACATTTGGTGGAGCTTCAGGAACAGTCAGCAGGGTCACAGAGTGCCGCTGCACCCCTGTGTACACTTCACCCTCATCATGTTCCATATCTTCCTCACCCAGACATGTAATAACGCGTGGGGAGGAATTCGTGCACCCGCCCCTCCACACCTCCCGTGGACAGCCCAACCAAAAGGCTGTTCATTACTTGAAATTTTTTTAATGGCCTTTTCCTTCCCTCCTATCCTCTTCCAACCATACTGGGCTACTTGGTCAAGTTCTCTCTCCCTCTTTTATAATGACTTTAATAAAGGAAAACATGAATTTTTAAATGAGAGTGACTTTATTTGCCTTAAGCAAGCTGTAATCAAAGGGGAGGGTGGTTGCTTACGGAATGAGTCAAACAAGGGGCGGGGGATTCATCACGGGGAAACAAACACAGCAGGTCAACCCGATACCCTGGCCGCGTGGTGAAATCGTTTTCAAGCTTCTCCTGATGCGCACCACTTCCCTCGTGTGCTCTCTAATCGGCTGAGTCTTGGCTGCACGTCAATCAGCGAGCGGTGATTTGCCTCACGCCTCCCACTGCCATAAAGGTTCCTCTCTTACTCTCACAGGGCTGTGAGGAGCACACAACAGCAGCATCTGGGGACATTGGCTTTGGCTGAGTGTGAGCGAGTCGTAATGTGCTCTCAGCTCACCTTTAACATGGCCAGAAATGCGCATTCTAACCACCATTCTGCACTTGCTTTACGCCGTAGTTGAACACGCTTCTGACACTGTCCCGGCTGCCTGTGTATGGCTTCTGAGCCATGGCATCAAGGGTAGGCTGGGTCACCCAGGATAACTACAGGGTATTTTCAACATCCCACTGTTATTTTTTCTGTCTGGGAAGTAATTCCCTTGCCTTGCAACCGCTTAAAAGAGTAGTGTTCCTGAATATGCGAGGGTCAATGAATCCCTTCCTGGCATTCCAACGTGTATGTTGGTGAAACGCCCTTGTGATCCATAGTGCTTGCAGCACCACTGGAAAGGTCCCTTGCGGGTTTATGGTACTGGTCTGCCCCTTGTGCTCAGTACCAGATAGGGATATGCAGGTTCCATCTATGCACCGCCACCACAGTTAGGGAATCCCATTGGCAGCAAAGCCCTCCTCTATGACCTGCACATTTCCCAGAGTCACCTAAGAGAGAGAATAAGCACTAGCCCACAGAGGAATCAGCAGTATGTGAATGAATCAATGAATTTGCAACAGAAATTTAATGGGGAAGATGTCTAAAGACGTGATAGTGGACTAAACTGAAAGAGAATATGGTATGATCGATATTGAGCATTAGTTTGGAATCGGTAGCATTAAGTGAAGGTTTCTAAATAGTGCTGAATTATTGGTATACTTAGGGATAGAGTACATTGCACATAAATTCTCAAGATCTTTAACTTAAGTACTAGTATTATTTCTACATTGGTCTGCACTCAATTTTATAGAGATACTAAAAGCACAATCTTTGTTCTTAAATCTTATTTTGTTTATTCCCACCTGAATCAGAAGTCTCTGTTTGTGGCATCAAATCACAGCACAATAATTGCACATGGAGTCACAGAAGATTAAGATTTGGTGAGTGATAGCAGCTAAGAGCAGATTAATTTTTCTGAAAATAAAAAATCGGTTTTTCATACAAATATTCTTCATAATACAGAAAATAGAAGTGAAGACAGACCATAAATATTCTGGCACACACCTATTTGCTTCTAAAAATAGAAGATTTTCAATTGCTTCTTTGAACTCACCTTCCTCCTTTAAAAGGAAACCTAAAAGGAAATTTAAAACATATGGTTTCTTCTTAGATTGAATAAAACCAAGGAGACTAAAACCCTCCTCTGACCCCCGCCCAATCCCTCTTTTTTAATCGATTTTTCCTGTTGGTTTCTACATGAGAAGTGTCTGTGTGGTGTCTCTGAACAACGGTGAAGTCATGAAATCAATGTAGTTAAACCTGATAAAAGTTAATGGTATAATGTAGTAAGTTACAATTCTCAGTTAACACCTAGTTAATTCATGTCAATGAAAAAAGATGCTTTACATTAAAAATACATCTGAGACCTAAAATCTCAGCAAAATAAGTAAAGATCAGATTTGCAAACAACCTCTTAAAAATAACAAAACAACCCCACACACAAAGTTACATAAATTTTTCCCAAGTCTCTTTATATACCAAAGAAGCTAGAGAAGGGTGGAACCCCTTCTTTCCTTCACAGAACCAGCTTTAAAAGTGAAACACTCTGTGGTTCTGCTTTGTAGCTGTATAAAAGCTCTGCTACTATTCAAGTTTTGATCATGTGCCTTGTTTTGCAACTCTGTGTAAAATCAGTAAATAAGGCATATATTTTAATCATGGTCTCAATTTCCGACAACAAATCTTCATTGACTTCAATTGGGTAAGGATTTCATACCCAGACTGAGCTCCCAGTACTTTTTCTGAAAAACTCTTGATTTAAAGATGCTATCCATCTCTCTTCATACAGAAAACCGGTGCTAACTTTCAAGGGGAAGTCATTATTCAAACTCCCTCCCCAAAACAAATAAACAAACAAACAAAGGCAGCTCCCAGGCACCAGCAAGCGGTGTCCTGGGGCGCAACATGGGGCGGCGCTGCTGCCGGTAGCTGCGAGGATGCAGGTCAGTTGCCTTCGTCAGCATGCCTGCGGAGGGTCCAACTGGTCCACAGTCTTTGTTTAGCTAGTCTTTGTTTAGCTTTGTTTAGCTGTTTCCATATCTGCAAATTGACACCATCAGCTCTGGACTAAACAAGAGTGTGAATGGCTTGCCATACAGAACCAGTTTCTCCTCCTGGTTTTCACACCTCTACTGTAGAACAGGGCCTCCACCTCCCTGATTGAACTAACCTCGTTATCTCTAGCTGCTTGCTAGCAGATAATACATACCCTGGAAATTTCCAACTACCTGCCGTCTTGACGAGTGGGTATTCACCCCAACGAAAGCCACGCCCAAAACGTCTGTTAGTCTATAAGTGCCACAGGATTCTCTGCTGCTTTACAGATCCAGACTAAACAACGGCTACCCCCCCTCTGAATACTTGAGGCTAAGTTGAAAGTGCCCCTCTCTAAATTTTGGCACTACACAATGCATTTGCTGAACAGTTTCCCATTATAGTCAGCAGAAATTGCTGACAAAAACTACACAAGTTTTGAAAAATGTCTCACAGGGAGCAGAGAAAGCTGCCAGACATAAATTCACTTTTTTGGCTTTTGACACACAAATACAGCTGCCTTTTTCGTATGGGTTAAAAGTTAGTTTAATTATTTGAGAGCTGGACCTAAGTTCGCCATTTGGCATTTGAATAATCTCTCTTTAAAAAAATCAGTACATATCTGAAATAGAACAATGTGTAATAGAACTTTGATGATTTAAAATTCACTACAGTTTTTGTGCAAACTGTTACATGTTTCAGTTCACACAAGCTTATTTAACTCTCCACCTTTTCTTGAGGTTTTGATAAAATGAACTCTAAGACTCCAAAACAAAACTCATGCTGAAACTTCAAAGTTTGCCTGGTTTTGCTTTCAGCTGAGGCCACTGAAGTGAGACTGATTTTCTGTTAAAGCCATAAAATACCTGCCAAAAGTTTTCTCAAAACTTGCATGCTAGCTCACCATTTCTTCTCATGGCTCATTTGTTCCATTTCTCATGGTTCATTTTTACTTAGTCATGAAGCTAACTAGCCACAACCACTAACTCGTAGTGAATTTGGCTACAAACCAGGAAAGTCTCAAGGGGTTTTCTCTTTAAACTAAAAAGAATTATGGAGGATACTCAACCCTCACAAATGAAGAAGACTAGCAGCAATGTCCAATGACTTTGGGTTCTACTATGGATAAGGCAGTATCAGAAAGAGATGCAGTAAAGACACCTCCCTTCTCCCACTCTATGAAAAAAGATGAAGTGGCTGGATACCTGAATGTACAACGTGCCTTGTTAAAAATAGCAACACTGCATACCTAACTGGTTTATACATACACAAAGGCTGATCAACTGCAACAAAATCTGAGAAATTAAGAGGAAGGACACATTTTCAAACAGCTATATCGTGCCTACAACTGAAAAAATATGAACCCATAAGTATGTGATCCTTATCTTGTCTTAAATTCCTATTCCATCCTGACGTTATGCATGACTCCAATACTCATGGCACGAACAACAAATAGACTAGCAACCTTAAACTAAAATATCAAGGATGGTCTAACCAACATTTGGTCTCCTCTTTTTACTTTGTCTGTGTACAAAACAAAATATAGCCACATTTCTTCTTTTAGAGAGAAAAAACAGAACTCCCAAAGATCAGAAGTTGAGAGATCCAAAACCCCTGTATAGACACAAATACAAAAAGTTTACTAAACATCTAATTTCCTGTTCCATCTTTCCCATGAGTGCATTATGGAGGTTTATGAGATTTTTTTTCTTTGTTTTTTATTGTGTTTAAAGTAATAAATAATTAATATATATAATAAAAATACCATCATAGTGTCTTTTCAACGCAGACTATATTTAGTTCTCGCACATTTTAAACAAAATTCTTAGTGTTATTTTAAAGCATCTTTTTGTATATAATTATATTTCTAATTGCCAGGAAATCTCATATGAAACCATCCCTCAAAAAAAATTCTTTGTTTAGGCTGTCCTTGACCTTGGCTTAGATAATTTCTTACTAGAGCTGTTCTTGACGAATTTTAATTAACAGTATGAAGGAAAAATATAGAAAAAAAAATCCTACCCTAGATAGAAGCACTGCATAATATCTTTGGCTTTAGCTTTTAGTTTTATAAATGATTGATAGCCTTGCAAACATAAACAACAGTTGTCTCTAACTCCAGGCATAGTTCTGATTGTTGTATCATGAAAACTGTTGAATAAAAGTTAATTAATCAGACTAATCAGTCAACATAGCACTTTAGCTCCCCCTGAAAGACTGGATTCCAATCAGATCCACCACACAGGACAAGCAACTCAGTGACTTGTAAATAAATTGAATTATATGGCCACCGTTTAGTTGAGAATCAAATCAATTTTAAAATGCTGGCACTCGTACTCCAGACAAAATACCCACTTGAGTCCAACAAGAAACTACAACAGGAATTTTCCCCTGAATACAAACTATAGGACCGGCACATTATTTAAACTTCACATGCCCCCATGATACATATAAGCGTATTATACTTATTTTGTAGATGATAAACTAAAGCAGAAAGAGTTGTGACTAGAGGTATTTCAATGGAATGCTCTTACGACCAAAAATGCCCTTGAAAAACTGACATTTTTCCCTACAAAAAAAATTTCAATTTTAACAGAAAATTTAGACCTCTGTGGGGAAATGAAATGACAGGTTCTCCTGCTTGCTTGCTTCTAGGGCTCTAAGGAGCTGCAGAGAGTGGGGAAGGACCTTCTGGAGCATCATATTTAACCTAGGAGTTGGAGAAGGAAGTGAAGGAGGAGAAAGCCTAACCTCTGAGCACCATCAGCTCCAAAGAGAACCATGAGAATATTCCCAGTGCATGTCACTATCACACATGGATGAAAAGGGAAAGATCCCCAACAAGTTCCATAAATTCTTCCAAATCCATCTCCCCTCCCGCTCTCTTGGTTGTTGGTGGTCAAATGCTAATCTGTTTCTACTGAAGGAGCGAAACATGTTTTAAACCTGCTCAGCTGGCTTCTAGCACAAGACATATGAGCTCACTGCCCCCCTCCTGGTGTGTGAAGGAAAGAGCCTCATGGAGTACGCTCATAACAGCAGTCTCACCCCTCATTCCTGTTAGAAATCCTTTCCCAACCCAGGGCCCTGCAGATACAGTTGGCCCGGATCTATAACCAAGGCCCTGTGTCTGTGGGTTTTTATAAGACATGCTAATAACTTATGTCAAATCAGTGTCTTGCCCCCAGAACTATGATGAGTATGGAAAGACTGTTTCAAGCCCACTAAGAGTCAGTAATTAAAAAGAAAAAAAAAGGCTCCAAAAGCAAAGGTGAACTCTCTCATCTTCTAAGTAAAATAGGGTAGCAAATCAACTTTTACAGTACTCTAATTTAAGTTAGCGTCTCATTCAAGCATAGCTAACATTTGACAGAAAATATCGGTGCAGTAAGCCACATTGTCGTGTCTCAGAAAAGCATAGACATAAATGTGGAACTGAATAGCCACATGTATTACACCCCATAAGGAAATACTTGCACTTCCTCACTAAAGAGAAAAAAGCAAATGTTTTCTTTCATTTCATTTGAGTTCATGGTCCAGAAGCCTTCCCGAATCTTCAAGCTTGTCACCTAAAGATTCAAAGCTTCATGCTGAGTCTGAGCATTCTCTTGCAGAAAGAGTACCACAAACAATATTCAGAGCAGCAAAAAGTAAAATTGAAATACATTAAAGGACAGAATCTGTGCACGGTACAAGCACCTAATACTTTCAGAATACTCACTAGCCGTTCTCAAAACACTTAAAGATGTGGTCTTTCTGCCCTGCTCCACCTTCCTGGCCCCAGTCCAACTAGAGCTTATTTAGATTAGGGTTACCACTGTCCTGAAGTCTGTACATTATTTCTACACTCAGGTCCAATCCTCTTTACCTCAACTTGATCTTTCAGACATCACAAAAGTGTCCCAAATTGTGACCAATTTACTTTTTCCACAAGAAGTGATGAATATCAGGTTAATGTCCATCTTTAAATATTTCATTGGGATGAAAAAAACTTGCCCAATCTAACTAATCCCCTCACTGCAAGTACAAGATGTACCCAGAGGCACATTTAAGCTCAAAGGAAGTCCTATAGACGATGTCTGATGTCTCTAGTCATCCTCAACTCCGAGTCCTCACAGGCAGAAAGGAGGGAAATACACAAGGCGACTAGCCAATCCCCCACTCAGAACAAGTAGATAGAGGCCACATTTAACAGGCTTAACTGGCTATACTGAACAGACACACAAAGCAAGAAAGGGTGTGCGTGGAGCCAGGTTATGCGTTAGCAAGTTGCATAGGTTAAGGTCCCCTGTTGAGACCCTCCTGCTCTCTAGCATACGAGTCCTTACAGAGAGTTTGAAACTTAGGCCTGGTCTACACTACGTGTTTAAACCGATTTTAGTAGCATGAAACAGATTTAACTCTGCACCGTCCACACAACGAGGTCCTTATATCGATATAATAGGCCTCTTAAACGCGGTTCTGTACTCCTCCCCGACGAGAGGAGTAGTGCTGAAAATCGGTATCGCCATATCGGATTAGGGTTAGTGTGGCCCGCAAATCATGGTATTGGCCCCCAGGTGGTATCCCACAGTGACCACTAAATGACCTCTCTGGAAAGCAATCTAACTCGGATGGACTGGCTAGTAGATCCAAAAAAAGCCCCTCACTTTTGAATTTTCATTTCCTGTTTGGGCCAAGCGGGAAGATCACCAGCACAGTGACCAACGCAGAGCTCATCAGCACAGTAACAATGCAGTCTCCCTGAAGAATCGAAAAAGAGCTCCAGCAGGATCCGCACGGGAGTACTGGATCCTGATCGCTTAGGGAGAGGATTCCGGGCTTAAAAGAACTCCGTTCCAAAAGACAAAATGAAAAAACATTTGAAAAAAAAGATGTTGGGACCTAGATTGATGGCAGAATAGAGCATTCGCCGCCCCTCGGACCTTCCGTTTGGTTTTCCTGTAGGCTTGTCGAGCTCCTTACTTCATACGGATCGCACGAGTCCCTGGTGTGGGCCTCTTCCACATTTCCAGGACTCATGATGGGTAGAAAGCTACACCGTGACTCAGTGCGAGCATCGTATAAAGTTAAGGAGCTCAGACAAGGCCTAACGAAAACCAAGGTAAAGGTCCGGGCAGGACTGAAAACATGTTGCTTCTATTTTGAGCTGCATGCAATAAACTAGGGGTCCGCCACCAGTTCCCCACCCCTATCCGTGGGATTCCGAGGTGGGGTGTGTACTCAACCATGGCTGATGGGATTCTGCGGATGGGGAAGATGCAGTGAAAGAGGAGGACCGAAGCTTGCAGAGAGCCACAGCACCTGTTCATCCCAACCAGCCAAGAGCTTTTTTCTCACCCCATACGGAAATTACCCTCCAGCGCCTCTCAAGCCACTACCAGACAGTGAAGCCAATGAAGCACCTTGGTGAGTGCACTTTGTAAACATAAAACATGTGAAAACGCAACATTAATGATTGATTGCCTGAGGAGCTTGGGATATGCATCCGCCAGTACAGTTATGGAAAAGTCTGTTTAACATGTCTGGATGGAGCAGCAATCTCCATGGAATCTCATGAAGCTTTCCTGGATGGTAACTCAAAGACTTTGCGCGAAGGTTTTCTGGGCAAGGCCAGGTAACGAGGTGTTGGGCCCCTTCTCCCCAGGGTGGGTTCGAGCCCTGTCAAGATCCTAAAGGGCAGGGCAAAACACTGAGCATGAAGCCCCCCCTTCAGAAGGTCAGGAGCGACCCAGAAAGTAAAAGCCCGCCCTCAGACCAGGAGCCGCAGCCGCCGTTGGAGCCGGACCTCTGCCCAAGAGGTGTCTTGGATCTGGGAAGCTCTGGGCCCAGGGCCGCCGCCTGACTGGCAGAGCTTCCCCCGCGCTCGCTGACCTGACGAGGACGCTGCCGGGTTCCCGTTGCACCCAACTATGACGATTAGCTGCCAAGCTTCCCTGTAGCCCGTCCCTACAACAGAGTGCTGCCAGCCCCCTCCCTGCTACTACCTGAGGAACCCCTCGAGACCAGCCTTTAGCCCGGACTTCCAGAGGTTACTGCCGGACTGGCTTACTGCCAGCCCTGGCCAGGATGAGCCCATGCTACAGACTTCCAGGCTCACGCCCCAGGTCAGTACCCAGAGGGGAGCGACATGAAGTGTAGCCCGAGGTCGCCAGCTGACCCATTCAGACTGCAGGACTATGGCAGACCCATGTCAGTAGTTGGCAGTAGAACCCCACTTGACCACATCAGCGGTGTATAGCTGCTACTAGAGCCCCGGTTGACTCGCAGTGGAGTGAGTGGGTACGCGTTCCCCTGCCACCTGTACTCGGAGGTGGCGAATCCCCCCTCTTCCTGGCCTAAAGAGGCTATAAGTCCTAGGGTGGTCTGCTCAGACCCTGAGCCACAAAGGGTTGACTTCTTACTGTGTGTTTGGTGCCCCGCACCAGAACCAAGGCTGGCCCCCTTTAACTGTGCCACGCTCGGTCCCTGCCCCAAAGGGCCCAACTGCCTGAACTATTGGACCTGCTCAACCCTGAGCCACAGACGCGGAGCCTTCTATTACTTCGTGTTCATTGCCATGCCTTATAGTAGAAGGCTCGGAGCTCTAAGTGACTGTGCAGCGGCGTACCCCTGAGAACAGAGGCACCTCATGACACATGTGTCGAGCAGTGTGGCTCCCCTCCTCCCAGGAGAGGGTCCGCCGGCCGCTAACCTTCTACAGGCAGCTTATTCCATCCCTCATGTTAGTACGGACACTTGACCACGCTGCAGTAGCACGTAATTTGGTATCATTGCATGACAAGGGGGCTAGCTGCGTTATGATCGCGGTGGCATTGCTAGCATTCAAGCAAACATCCTTCTTATCTTGCGTGTATCCGCTAGGAGAGGATATCGTTCATGGTACCTGTTAAATTCAGGAATTTAATTAAGGGGACAGAGATGGCCATTCCCTATGGTGTCTTGTTGCTTGTGCTTAAAGAAATCGCTTACAAGAAATCCTTCCTGTCTGCAGGTAAGCCAAGCCAGGGGGAAGAGAGAGGGGAATGGCGCTGGGCTTGTTTGCGTTTGGTAGCAGGGGATCTTCCCTGAGCGAGCACATGCGATCGAGGGGGAAAGGGCGGTGGTTTAGCAGTTCTTCCATGATACCTGCCACAATGGTGGGGGAAGGGTAAAGGATCCATCCCAGAGAATTGATGATGGGGGATGAGTTTCTGCGGCTATGTTAACAGGAAAGAAGCACATTGAATGGATTTGCTCGTATATTGGGAAGGAGGCACTGTGTACAGAAAGGCTGCAAAGCTGAAAGACAATGTGCTACTCATGGTATGCATGCAGCTGAAATTCGCCTGCCCAGACCTGTATCTGTGGAGATCTCTAACATCAGAGCTGGCCGGCACTCATATTAAGTTGCAAAAATGCGACCTTCTAGTGAAATCACATGGCTATATAAAGGTGAATATGTTGTTCGACCGTGAAAAGATATGAGCTTGTGTTCTGTATAAATGTCATCTTTTTAAAATGACTTACTCTCACCTTTTTCCCTCCCTCATGCAGCTGCACATCATTTGAGCCTCCCTTACCATCACGAATGGCTATCTCTCAGATAACGGCGGGAAAAAAAAAGATGCGAGATGAAAATGTTCTCGGAAATCATGAATCAGTGACCCCAATGAAGAAGAGCTCATCTGAATGAGTGAAGGACGTGAGTATCAAATTATGGGAAAGATGCCAGTGAATGTGAGGACAGGAGGGACCTGTCCATACAGCTACCTATTCATTTTGTTTTCTTACACTGTCCGCATACTCCATTTTGTTCTCCTCCTGTGGCCCGCGCCGCTTCTCTGGCTGTTAAGTTAGTTGTTTAGCAGGGCACTGCTTCTCAAAGGGAGGGCCTTAAAAGTTGTTCACGCAAAGAGCCATTGCCCTTTCTCAAAGGGATGGCCACTTGTGCTAAGTGGGCACCACTGCCCTGTTCAAGGGTTAGTCCTGTTATCAACCTTGTTAAACCTGGGACTCGTGTAGGGTAGGTAATGTCCAGCTGCAAGACCTAATTGTGTTTTTAAAGGTCCTGGGCAATGAGTCATAGCCTCATGTGCTTGAGTCACCTATTGCACAGGACTCCTGCCTAGACATTCTAGTGCTCACCTGTTGTTTTTTTGTTCTCTTTCCCCTGCCTCTGAGCCAATCAGAAAGTACGGTGGGAGACGTGCCTAATTGCCCTTAAAACCAGACATTTTCTGATCAGACTCAGAAAGGTTCTCATTGTCTGCCTGGTCTGATCAGCCAGGGGTTCTGGGGTCTTTCTCCGCTCTTGTTTAGTTTTTGAGTGTACCCCGTTTTTGAACCCCCCACGAAAAACGAATTGCTGCCTGAGAGATCTCCTGATATTGAGACCGTACCTAGCCTTCTGATGAATCTTGCTGCTTACCCGCTGCTTCCTTTGGGGCTGGTAAGAAATCCCTCTGTGACTCCCTATCTTTTATTTTAGTATTTTAAGCTGCTGGTCCTCTGTTCCCAGCACCCAGAACTTAAGCTAAACCTGCTCTGTGTCTTAAAACCTCTCTTAAAACTCCCGCACACTTTGCTGCTAAAAAAAAGCCTGTGCTGCTGCTCAGCTGTGCCTTCCTGGACTGCCAGCTTGCAGCCCCCGCCCCCCACTGCTGCAAGTGCACCTATTAGAATTAGGTTCTTAGTCGTAGATAAGTTGTAAATTTCATTGCTAGCTGTGGTTAAGTTAGGTTAGAGAATTGTTGTAATTGTGCGCTGTAAGTAGGTTTTTAAATTGTTGCATTGTGTTCTGTTATTGCTAATTGTGTAGTCTTGGTTAAGTTAGATCATAGATAAGAGTTTTGCTGTGTTCTGTATAGTTGTGGTTAAGTCTGTCTTCCTGCTGCCCCCCCCCCCGAGCTCTCCAGTCACCCCATACCCTCAGTCTCTCTACTGTTAAACCTGCAGCCTGCCTGCCCTCTCTGTCCTCTGAAGTTGAATCTCCCTGCTCCTCGCCACCTGCTCTCTTCCCCATCCCCCAATCTCATTCCTTACCCACCTTTCTCTCTCTCTCTCTTTTTAATCCCTTCCTCCACGGTTCCACCCCGCTCCTATTTTTGTAGCAGCAGCTTAATGATTGCTTTGGCTACTTGCATCACAGCAGCCCCCACAGTAGATTTTCCCACTCCAAATTGATTCCTGACTGACCGGTACTGTCTGGCGTTGCAAGCTTCCAGAAGGCTATTGCCACTCACTTCTCAACTGTGAAGGCTGCTCTCATCTTCGTATTCTGGCATTTCAGGGCAGGGGAAAGTAAGTCACAAAATTCCATGAAAGTGCCCTTACGCATGTGAAAGTTTCGCAGCCACTGCGAATCGTCCCAAACCTGCAAAACTATGCAGTCCCATCAGTCTGTGCTTGTTTCCTGGGCTCAAAATCGGTGATCAGTGGCTAGAACCTGCCCCATTACCAGCAGGATCTCCAAAGCGCAGAGGCTCACAGTTTGAGACAATTCTGTGTCCATGTCCTCATCACTCTCATCGCCGCGCTGCCATAGCCGCCTCCTCTTCGCCTGGCTTTGCAGGTAATGGTTCAGCATAGACTGCACAAGAATGCGCGAGGTGTATACAACAGCCACCATTGCGGTCTTGATCTGAGCAGGGTCCATGCTTGCTGTGCTATGGCGTTTGCACAGTTCACCCAGGAAAAAAGGCGCAAAATGGTTGTCGGCTGCTTTCACGGAGACAGGGGTGAGGCTGTACCCAGAACCACCCGCGACAATGTTTTTTGCCCCATCAGGCACTGGGATCTCAACCCAGAATTCCAAGGGGCGGGAGAGACTGCGGGAACTATGGAATAGCTACAGGATAGCTACCCACAGTGCAACGCTCCGGAAATTGACGCTAGCCTTGATACATGGACGCACACCGCTGAACTAATGTGCTTAGTGTGGCCACATGCACTCGACTTTATGCAATCTGGTTTACAAAACCGGTTTATGTAAAATCGGAATAATCCCGTAGTGTAGATGTACCCTTAGACATTTCACCCTCAAGAAAGAAAAATGAGCTGAACTTACCTACTCAGAGCATCTGTATTGTTCCTGCAACCAGGTTGGCCCTCAGGATATTTGGGAGATAAGGTGGATAAGGTAATCTTTTATTTGACTAACTTCTGTTGTCGCTTCGCTACAGCCTTGTTAGCACTACAAAAGTAATCAACTGTTTAGAATAGGCCACTTCCACCTTAATTGAATTGGCCTTATTAGCACTGACCCCCCACTTGGTAAGGCAACTCCCATCTTTTCATATACATATACACACACACACAGCTTACTGTATTTTTCACTCCATGCATCTGATGAAGTGGGTTTTAGCTCACAAAAGCTTATGCTCAAATAAATTTGTTAGTCTCTAAGGTGCCACAAGGACTCCTCATTGTTTTTGCAAATATTATACCGTTCTTCTCTATTAAACACTGCACTGACGATGACAAGATACCAGCAGCCGACAATGGTCTATGATGCCACCTCTAAGCATCACTGTTATTTGTCAATGGACTGTGATGTGAACCTTTATATTAAAGTGTATGATGACTCAAAAATCTGTTAGAATATTTGCTATAGGAGCATAAAACATGACAGTATTGTGCAAAGTTCTTCTGATTTATACCTAGAAAAACAAAACAACAACAAGCCACTTTCAGTGCTACTGGTGTGTCAACTAAAAGTGTTCTCTTTTGTGGTAAGATACTTTACAGAAGAAAGCATGTAAAATAGTTTCTTCACTTTTATGAAGATTAAAATGTAGAGGAAATGTCTGCAGAGATTCACATTTTTCTTGATTTTTGAAGAGGGACATATATAGTAGTAGGATTTTATGTTTGTATTTTAAACAATTTAGAATGAAGAATAAAGAATAATAATGTAGCATGTATTAAATGTATTGGTGTATGATTTGATCATATCCTCCCAGCCATCCGTTCTGAATAACAGAAAGGAATGGCTTAATGGGCCAATGGATAGAAATACATCAGCCAGAATCTGTGTCTGGACTGATTTCAAAGCAATAACAGACTTTTGAGTGTCACCAATTTGTTGTAAGTGTTGTCAGAAGCTACCGGTGTGGTGTTCTGCTCTCTCCTTGTTGGCATCACTCGGCTGCGTGCGTGTGTTCCCTCTGTGTGCTGCCCCAGCTCTGCGCAGATAGCTGACACAGCAGACCCAAAGAGAACCCCCAATGACCACAGAGTCTAGTAAGGTTTGAAGTCACGTTGGCTAGGTTTATTGTGATCTTGGACACAATGGCAGTTCCCTGTAGGTTTCTTAGCCTAATTCATGGCATACTATGAGAAAGTGCCTCTTAGTAATGGACCCAGCTCAGTCAGTGGTGGGACTTTCCACTGCCCCCTCGGCCGGACAAAGACACCACCACAGAGATGCATTCTTATACACAGGTACAAACAAGTTACACATCACTCCTGACGTATTGAGGTGCAACCCTTCTACGTAGCAAGGTACAACCCCTCTACGTAGTAAGGTGCCGCCTCTCACCTTGTACATGCTGGCTGGAACAAAACAACTCTATCCATCATATTACCCTTTTGTCCCTGTCATTGGGATGGGTCAGTCTGTTCCTTGTTATCTGTGTGGAATGTGCAAGCATGTGAATGTTCTGATCTCTAGTGTTCAGTACCTTTTAGGTACTTATCTTCTTGCAGCATCAGCCCTTTCCTTGCCAGCTTCTGTGAGCAGGGCCTGCCTCTGGCTCAGACCTTCACTTTGCTTTATGTTAGCAAAGTCTTAACCATTACTTCAGCTCAGGCCTCAGGCCTCATACCAGGCCTCTGATACCAAGGTTTATATCTCAGGGCTTCCTCTTACTACAGTAGGTTTAGCATTTAAAAATAAGTAAGAAAATGCCACGATTCTTTTCTTTTGCATTGAAATTTGACATTCCTGTTCAAAATGTTTTATGTAAATTAATTGTTTTGTGTGTGAATGAGGAATGTATATGTTAAGAGGTAGGTGTGAAGGCCATCTCTAAACCAGATGTATGAGAGAGGAACCGGAGACAGACACAAGGGCGCCAGGAGGCTGCAACACGTCTCTTTGAAGCATCAGAGGAGAGATTGATGACTCTAACAATGAGACAGGCACCTATCAATGGGGACAAGATAGCAGTGATCAAAACTAGCATGGAATAACTCCCTGAGGAACTTGATGTAAAGAATAAGAAGTACAGTTTAAGAAAATAAGCACTCATCAAACAATTGATTATAGCATGACGGCACAAAACTCATTGGTCACAATGAAGGAAAAATCACTATATAAACAGGGTGCCTTGCCACAGATCTTTGGGTTCGTCCTGCTAAGACTTCCCCGGAGCATCATGTCACGACTGATGGAACCCGGCTCCTGCCTACTAGTGATCAATCTAGCTGGCCACTAGGTTGATCTGGATTCTGGACTGGTAACTATAATATCGATTGGTGAAATTGTGTGTGTGTGTGGTTTGAATGAATGCTTATGCTAATTGTTGTATCTTCAATAAACGCAGCACATTGCCTTTTCCCCTAAAAAAGATTCTGTGTGCTTCTTATAAGCATAACAGACAACTGTATATACTGTTGACAGTGCATCAGAAAGCGTTAATCCATGTCCCGCTATTATTAAAGCTACTTTCCCCAAATTAGCTGTTATTGTCATATGTCGCAAAAGTGTGGCCAAAAATGCATTCTCAGGTAAAATGAAGGGCTATCAAATGTTTCACTGAGTTTTCTACCTCAGTAAAGATAGTTTGATTCAAATATTGAAGAAATGCTTTTATTTTATAGAACAAGATACAGTATCCTGCTAGGTGACATTCCAGGCTGAAGGCTGTCATTTGTTCTCCATTTTTTATCCAGAGATTGCCTGATGGCTAGGCTACTTACCTGTAATTGGAGGTTCTTTGAGATCTGTGCTCCTTATCTGAATTCCACACGTGGGCTCTTGAGACCAGAGATTTCTAGCAAGTTGCATGTGTTAGTCCATTCCTACACTGTTGTTCCCCTAATGTTTCTAATCAAAATCATAAGAGGTAGTGTGAATTGATGCCCTTCCATTCCTCTTCTCACTGCAAAACAGAGAGAACTTGAAGCAGAGTGGAAGGAGGACAGGTAGGGGACAACACATCTCAAAGAATCTTCAGTTACATGTAAGTAACCTCAATTTCATCTTCCAATACTGGTCCTTATGTATATTCTGCATGTTGGTGACTGGCAAGTAGTAGTCAAATAAGAAGAGGGATGTAAAGATGCAGTCGGTATAAACATCTACAATACTGATGCCATAACTGCGGCATCTGCAGAAGACTTGGACTAAGGCATAAAGCTTTGTTAATTCTAAACTGGAGACTGGTGAATGAAAATAACTTCCTCAGTAGAAAGTCAAGGTATTTAGTACTCTAAGGCTATGCCTGCAGACAAGAGTGTTGTAGCCTGGATCCTTTTAGGACTGCTTGCACTACTAGGGAGTTGGGGGCAGGATGGGTAAACAGAAATTCTGCCCCTTTATCCAGTACAAAGTAAGACCTCTCAGTCCTTTTCAGGGTAGGGGTACAAGATGCAAGAATATGTCATACTACTCTGGCTGGTTCTCTGATGGACTCATTCACTGAGAGAGCCACTCAACCGGGACCAGTAGACTGTAAGATTTCCATAAGTTCATGCTGCATATCGTGGACATCTTTGAGTAGGACCTCCATATTGCTTCTGATCATCAGATGGTCATGGTGAGGATAGGGCAATTGCCTCATCAGGTGAGGAGGAGAAAGTGCCAATCATTACTGGTAGATCAGGCTTGACATCCTTTTCCACATACTCTGCAGGAGCTGATTGTTGATGCCTAGGAGGCAAGAGACTGTAACTCATGCATAGAACTAGAGTGTCTAGCAAAGGGATCCCATGGACCCCGATAAGGCAAAGATGACTGATCAATCAGTGGGAAGGGGAGTTGGAGATGGGTCCAAGACATCTTAGAGCCTATGTTCAAGCTAACCTTCCCATATGGAGGTGACAGCTTGTTGGATTCATCCAATGAGAAGGTAGGTTCTTGCTTCACCAGTAGTGCCATCAGTTCCAGTAGATGAAGGCTGCGACTCATGGCAGACACCTTCTCCTTGAGACAGATTCATCTTCTGTGCTCTGTTTGGTCCTCTGATACTGCGAATATGTTGACTTGATTGGATGGCAATGACTAAATATTCTAGACCTAATCAAACAGAAGAGGAGAAAAGGGGACAGCCCTGCCTTGTACTTCTCTCTAATGTAAATGGGGCAGAAATAGTACCATTGGTAACAACCCTGGAAGCTGGGTTAGAGTGTAAAAAGCTTAATCTAAGTAATACATTGTTTACTAAGTCCAAATTTTGCTAATATATGAAAAAGATTGACTGTATGGCCTGGGACCAAGGTCTTTTCAGCATCTAAAGAACTGACAGCTAAGTGTCCTTTAGAATTTCTCAAGGCAGCAATAATATTTATCAGTTGATGCAAATTATCTAAGCCACATTTATTATGAAGGAAGATTACTTGTTCTACGGAGATAATGAGTGAGATACCTTAGTCCAGTCACATACTAAGAGCTTTGGCTAAAATATTAGTGTCACAATTGATTAAAGCAATTGGCCTATAATTACCACATAGTCCAAGGTTTTTCCCAGGTTTAGGAAACAACTGAAATTACGGCTTCTCTCAACAGGTGCAAGAATTTGCTCATCCTTGGCCTCGTTGAACATATTCAGTAATCTAGCCATTAAAGATTTAGAGAACTTTTTGTCAATTCAGTTGGGAACCTGCCAGCTCTATGAGTCTTTTCGACCTTCATATCTTTTATAGCCTGAGTCAGTTCTATGATTTCTAGGATGGCATCCTTCTGAGAATCAGAGATCTGTGGCAGAGACAATCCACTAAAAAGGTTATCTAGGGCATCTTTATTGACTTCCTCTTCAGCTAAATATAATTTTGAATAAAACTACTGAAACTGTTTATTAACATTTGGCTGTTGTATATAATGGACTGCTACTATCATGAATAGCAATAATCTTATTTCTATTAGCCTCTTGCTTAAGTCTGTATGCCAACAGCTCACCATCTCTCTCAGCAGATTCCCAGTAGTTTTGCTTCTACCAGAATAAATCAAACTCAGTCTTTTGAGACACAAGTTTGTTGATTTCCTATCTTAGATTGATGAGGATTCTGTTTCTCTGGAGAGGGTGCAGAAGCATAGTCTATAGAGCCCTGCACAGATATACATTTTATATAGGCTTTCAGTTCAATTTTCCCTTTGCTTCTTTTTAAAGGTGGCATAAGAGATGCTTGCTCTGATGAAGGCTTTAAAGTCTTCTCAAAGTGTGGCAGCTGAAATTAAAAACAAACAAACAAACAAACAAAAAACAAGCAAAAAACCCCAGAAAACTCACCTCTAAGTTCTAACTCATGATTGACAGAGTTAACAAATGATATATGAAGCAGCAGAGAAGTATTTAATCTCCATATTTTTAGTTGGGGGTATGTATCCTAGGGGCCTAAAAATCATATGTATAGGAGCCTGGTCAGATATAACAATAGTACCAGTGCCACAATCAGTGACAGAATTGATCAGGTCTTGTGACATTAAGAAATAGTCCAATCATGAACATATTGAATGAGCTACAGGTAAAAAAAAGTTATAATATCTGGCCATAGGATTACCCAATCGTAACATATCTTGTAAACCTAAATCAGCTACATACATATGATGTACCTGACAAATATTCGTGTTTTTATTTGGAGGTGGAGAAGCTTTATCAAGGACTGGGTCCACAGTTGTTAAATTCTCCAGCTATAACACAATAATGGCCATGTCAACAATACAAAAAACAAACAAACAAACAAAACTGGGATAGTCTGGCTTGGGCTATACAGTTTGGCAAAGATTTTAGAATTTTCAGTTTGAGGCTTGAGGAGCCTTGTGCTCTGAATATTAACTCTCAACTTTGTAATGTATTAGTATAGCAATGCCACTTAATTTCTAATTGTAATTCTAAACCAAGAGGCCTACCCAATCTTTAGTCAGTTCATAAGCTTCAGGTTCTATCAGATGTGCCCCCTGGAGCACGGAAATGTCAACATTCTCTCTTTTTTTAAAAAAAACCATTGAATATTTTTTTCCTTTTAATAGGGTTATTAAAACCTTTTATATTCTAGGAGACAATTATCAGAGCCATCATTGTTAAAATATACTGGATAAAATATAAAGTCATTTAGTGAATAAATGAATTGCAAATTTTCCTGAACACTATACAGTTCATGCATATTTAAGCAGCAAAAATTATATAATCTGGGGTAGTGTATCACTTCCCAGTACATATTCTACAGGAGTGGGAAGGAAATTCTCAGCATGGGATGATAACAGGAAAAGGTCAGAAAGCGGAATTAAATAAGTGGGAAAAAAAAACACCCTGAAAAGATAATGGAGAGAAAAAATACCCATTAGTACCATACAATCAAAAAGAAGAATCTGTTTAAACAGTCAAAAAAAAATACACACACTTGACACCCAGAGGGGTCAACCATATCAGGCTAAACTTGCAGATCCTCAAAGCCCTTGTGGCTCCAAACATTACAACTATAGTAATCACCTTACCAATAGAATACATTACATTGATGCTCCTTTCCTATGAGTTAATGCAATAGGAAGTTAAAGTGATAATAACCCATTAACCCTTCACCATCAATGAGGGAGAAAGAAAAGAAAAACTACAATATCAGGATCAATTAGCATCCATCAACTTCTTTAAAAGCAGCCATATTAGAACTCACACAGCAATACATTAAATCCGTACAGTTGGATCACTCCATAGATGTCTCTTCTTACAAGGGAGGAGCTTGCAGATTTCCTGAGAAGAACTGAATTATAGTATCTTCTTGCCATTCTTAATATGGAGCGTTTCTAGGTATTTAATAAATTGCTTCAAGTACATCTTCCTGGCCATTTGTTTTGCTTGGTTAAAAAGCAACTGCATCATGAGCATAATTTGGAAAGAACAGTATTGTAAATCCCTTGTTCTCCCGACAACAGCTCCTTTTTGTTAAATCTGGATTTCTCCAATGTAAGCTCCTTGGTGATAAACTTCAGGAACTTCACAACCAATGCTGTAGGCCAATTTCCTGGAGCTAGCTTGGTGGCAAGGGTCCAATGTGCCCATTCTATATCGAAAGTCTGCTGGCAGATCCAGCAATTTAGTTAGCAGTTTAGGGACACATTCGGAAGGTTTACCCCTCTCTATTCCTGCAGGACACCCACAATCCTTACGTAACATCACTGCGAGCAGCTTTCGAGATCAATTAGCTTGGCCTCAGTACCCTTAACCTGATTACAGTTCTTCATAACCTGTCATTTGTTCTCTTTGAAATCTTCTACTTCAGAAATTTTGTGTTCTGCTTCATCCATCATTTTGGACAGAACTTGTTGTGCACTCTGAATCTCAGTCATGGTGACATGTAGAGTGGAAACACTGTAGATTTAACTTCAACAGTATCTGTGTCCACCTGTTGTAGCACAGCCATCAGCTGTGTTCCACCATGCTTGGTTGTAGAAGGATGTGGAGGCATATCTCCTTTGTTTTTCTGGTGCTTTCAGATTCAGAAAGGAAGATGCAGAGCTATAGGACAACTTGGGGGTTTCACTAGTCAGGTGCAATATTTTGGAGGGTTGGATTTTGGGGTTTAGGGGATGATAACTGGGAGTCCTTGGGGTCACTTCAGAGCTTAAGCAACCTGCACCCACCTTTGTTGCAGCACTGAATGGTCAGGATGCACAATTCTTAAACCCCAGGACTCTTCGCATAGTCCTTCTCCTTAGGAGGAAAAATGGGAAGGATCCCCAGGGTGGGGGAAAACTACACTACACTAGCTGTAAAACTATTAAGGCACTACAAATGGTAAAATGCTAAAACTATGTATAAAAATTTACAGATATGAAGACAATGAAGAATTTTAGAACACAGGATTCCAACTCAGGTCATGTGGCAGTAAGAAGGAACAACAGAGGCATTGGTCTTCACTGCCTCTTATATTTTTGATTCCACGCACAAGGGGAACAATGGTGCAGGTGTGAACCAATGGACACTACTTGCTAAAAGTCTCTAGTCTCAGGCACATAGATGGAACACATACATACTCATATGTGGAATACACATATGGACCAGCACTTGATGGAGAATTGGAAGGCTGTCAGGCAGTGTTCCTTCTAAGTTGTGCACCTGCCTGACCATGCAACAGCCCATCAAACAGCCCACTTATTACAGCCCAGGACGGCCCACCAGAGAGGATGTCATAGCCAGGGTTTGCTTGAGTCCCACCTGACCTGACAGAGGTGGCAGGTAAGCAGCAACATCTGAAGAGGGTGGAGGGACCTGAGCTGCAGGGGGGCAGTTGGATGACCAGCCAAAATAGGTGACCTCCAAAGCAGAGGTGCCCTCCTTCCCCCAGCTCCACTGCTGTGTGCAATTGCCACTGCGCCTGTTCCTCCCCCGGAGCCGCTCCTGACCATGTTGTTTGTCCTCCTGTCTGCTGAGCCCTCGGGGGTGGGAAGAGTGAAGTTGATATTAGAGTGTCCTCCTTTCCCTGCCTGTGTACTCAATCTCCACTGAGCTGGGTGACAGGACTGGGGAAATCTATCTGTGCTGATGCCTCTCTGGGTCTGGAGCTTCCAGCAGCTGCTTGTGTCTAAACAAGCCTTCAGGCTCCTGATCCTGAGTGTTCTTGAAGAGACAGCACTCTCATACACTCACTCAGGCACACAAATGCCCGTCAACACACACCCAGTCTCCCTCATACAGTCCTCCTAACACACACAACACCAGGGCTCCCTAGGCTGTGCTGTGAAGTGAGCATCAGCATTTGTTAATTATCCCTTGTTATAATATTATTTTTTCCTTCTTCTGTGCCTATGGTAACTTATTAAAAATTTCTGTCAGGTTCTCATTTCAGAAGATGAAACATACCTTTCATCTGGAAATTCTTCTCTGGTCACAAATACAGGCCTTATGCAGCATTGAGTATCAGGGAACCCACATATAGAAATTAAGTCAGGGAAATATGCTGCTTAGAGCAGATCTTCTCTTCCTTTAGTTTTGCCAACTTCCTGATAGATTGAAATGGGATGTCCTTCTTCTATCCCGCTGCAAACTATCTGGTTAGGGTACTTGTATAGCTCCCAGGATTTTAGTGCCTCACAGTCTTTAATGTATTTCTCCTCACAACACCTCTGTAAGGCAAGTAAATGTTGATGGCAATTTCAAGTTCTGATTAACATCAACTGTTCGGGGTTAGAATGAAAACAATTATGCAACCTTAACCACAGCAGCCATCACCATTACAATATGTATTTCACTTTAAGTAATTTTCCAATGGTCACACAAAAAGAGTTGGCCAAAACTCAGAATTTCTAGTTTTCAACAAATTTTGACATTTCATTCTCATTCTGAGTGAAACAAAACTTCAAAACTTCCAGCAAACTGTAAATTCTAAAAAGAAAGAAAAAAGATTCAGAAATATGGACACATTGCATGTCCTAAACAAAATATGCTCCCTGGATGCATCAGCAGCTATGTGAAATTGACATAATTATGGTTGGTTTTACTGCTCCATACCACTGAACAGCAAAGATAAGGCACCACTGAATTAGGGCCGCCCAGAGGGAGGGGCAAGTGGGGCAATTTTCCCCAGGCTCCGGGCCGCATAGGGGCCCCCATGAGAGTTTTTCGGGGGCCCTAGAGCGGGGTCCTTCACTCGCTCTGGGGGCCCCAGAAAACTCTCGCAAGGTCCGGGCCCCCGGAGCTTCTTCCACTTTGGATCTTCAGCAGTAATTAAGTGGCAGGGAGTCCTTCCGCCCCGGGACCCGCCGCCAAAGACCCCAGACCCCCTGAATCCTCTGGGCGGCCCTCCACTGAACAGCAGAGATAAAACTGACAAAAATCATGTACATTTCACTTAGCCACAACCAGGGCTTCTAGGAGGTGTGGTTCTGGACTGGCCCCAGTGTTTCAAGACAACTGGACTTAACATAACACAACACAGACTTGACATAACCTGCAGCCATCTTGTGCACTTAGCATAAGCTGGAAATAAGAAAACCACACAGAGTCAGGAAAAAATCTGGCCTTGGCTTAGGCAGACAGAACAAAACTACTGCACAGCTGCAGTGTATTACTAACAAAGAGATTCATGAGAAGGAGGGACAAGAGAGAGTGTGAAAATTTGACCTTGAGCTGGATTCCTGTGTAAGTTTCTTGCTGAAGTTGTTTTGTTGATAAACAGAAAATGAATTATTATTTGCTGTTGATAGGCTGTTGATAGGGAGATTTCTACCCTATTAGGGGCCATTATGAATTATGTGCTTTGTCTAGAGAAAATCTGTACAAAGTTTAGTTAGAGAGTGCACTTTGGAGAAGTTTGGATTTTCTATCAGCAAGAAGTCACTGACATAAAACTCCCCAGCAATTAGGAGAAAGGCTGGCCACTAGAACCCTGCTGCTGAATCACTTGACACCACCTCAAATCTTGGGTAATTATGTTTGGGGTGTTCAAAGACTTAATTTTGATGTGTGCTTTGTACTCAATGAAAACAAGGATGGTGGAAGCACTCTTGTGTGTATCAATCAATTATCAGACAGAGATGCTGTCTCCTCCACTGATTTATTTCCTGAGACCACCTGGAAAACAGACATTAGCTACTACAGCTTTGGGTTCAGATAACCCTGGGTAACACCCATCATGAGGGCTATGTGAGGCTGGAGACCTCAGGGCTTCCAGATTCCCAGGTCAGCCAGCTCCCTGGGCTGTCCAACTTTCACAGTAGTTGGCTCACCATGCTGTAGGATTCAAAATAGTTAGTCAAACTCAGTATGTTTACCACTAAGCTTATTTCCTCTGAAAATTCACAAACAGCACAACACAGGAAGTCTGTAGCAAAGTATGGAATTGAACTTGGGTTTCTCAAGTTTTGGGTTAGCACCCAAATGACTTTACCACCCTTCCTCTTTGGCAACTTTCATTCACTGAAGACTACCATCATGGCTTTCAGATCATGCCCAAAGAGAGGCAGAGGCCATATATGAATGCTATACCAATATAATAAAAACCGGCAGGATCTTATTAAGAGAGATAAGGCAAAGATGCCACATTTATTCTAAATATAATCATAAAGCAAAAGACAAAAGTAAACAACATTGTTTGACTAATTCCTATATATATATATATACACACACACAGACACACACACACATATATTCATTCACACAATCATTCATTCAAGTTCTGTATAGGTGTTATAGTTACCAGCCTAGAAGTTTCTCATGCCAAGTTACAGGCCAGGTATCTTGATCATGAGGATGGAGCTGAGTCTGTGTCAGATGCACCTGATGCTCCTGGAGGCTGGCAGCAGAACCAGAGACTCAAAGTCCTCAGTTTTTGGAGTTCATTCTTATAGGAATTAATTCTTATGTTAATCTATGGGAGCTGTTTCATCCTGCTGTTGCTGACTCAACCAGCAGATGGCACATTCCTGGTGGCTCCACACTGTCTAAAGTGGCACATTCCTTCAGGGTGTTTGGGGTGGATCCCAGTTTACCCTCCGGGAATTGTCTGGTGCTCCACTTGACACATTCTTCAGCCGATGGATCCTTTCTAGGCTGGCACCTCTCTAACCATTCACGTACATCAAGCATTCATCAACATACATTCCCTATCTTAGGCAGAGTCAATCAACGGCTTAAGGCTCACAGTAGGGGTGGTAACGTAGTGTCCACTTCAAAAACAAAGTCAATTAACTTGTTTGTATGTTTTACATAGTAACAGAATATCTTTCACAGGACAGATACAATCAATGTTTTCTGCAGACAAGAGCTTACAAGTTTTAACAGACGAACTAAAAGATTTTTGTACTTGGTGAAACTGGGGCGGGAGGGGGCCTGGTCACTTGGAGAATCACTTGTTATACTTTCTTTAATATCCTCCATGTGGATGTCAAGGTGTTTGTCCCACTTGTGAACTTTTAAGGTACAAAAAGTGGGGACCTGCAGAACACTTTTAAGCTTAATTACTTAGCTTAAATCTGGTAGCGCTCTGCCACCAAGTTTGGGAGATCCTTGCGCTTTCAGGAATAATAGGTGGCGTACTTTCAGAGCTATCTTCTGTTTCCCCAATAGATGCGTTCATATGGGTATTAAAAGTTTCCCAGTGAAGAGTCACGCAAGGCCCAGACCCAAACCCCTTGGGCTGGCAATACATCAGAGACACAAAATTAGACGATATTACCACCATCCGGCCATCTCCTATGAAGCTACTCCGAACCAGAGACTTTCCCCTCTCCTGGGTTGCCTTGAGAAGCAGAGCGCAAAGCACTTCAAACACCTTGAGTATCTAAAACAATGAGCAGAGAGGAACCGCACATCTAACGCCTCCTGTCATTATCCCACTCAACCCAATCTACATGGCAGCGACGCACAGTACTTTCATTCGCGTATGGAAGTATTTAAATACACATATGAAAGAGAAAAGACATCTAACTCAAGTATTCTTGGAAAAGGAAGATCGACACTTATATATGAATGATAGTAGGGAAGAAAAGGTAAAATCATTATCTCGTCTAGTAAACTCCTAGATGAAATATATGCTTTACAAGGTATCAAAACAAAAACACAGCCAATTTCTATGATAGATATTGAACTAAACATTGTTTAGGAGTGTTGCATCCATTTCTCTCATCTCTACCACGCCGTTGCCTTTTCCACGAGCACCTTATAGAGCCTCCAAATAATAGGATTCAAAGACAGCAAACAGGAAAGATGAGAGGAGAGTAGCCTCGAGTATTTCATAAAGAGCTGAGCAATCAAGCAATTTAGGCAAATCAAAGGAGAAACTAGAAACAAACACTACTGTTTGAAGAGAGCATGACGATTTCATTTGACACGAAGACATTCGACAAAAAGTCTGTGGACGTATTATCTATCATATGAAAGAACAATTTGAGAATGTACTTGCTTTGTATTGTTATAAGAGCAATGGTTCTGAGGGGAAGAAATGCCATTTTCCGACCCAGTTCAAGTTGTCAGCAAGTGGCAACGAGTAATGGGGCCCTGACCCAAAGCACAGATCTGGAGGAAACTCCTGCAACTTGGCTTCAGGGTCCAGATCCCCATTCGCAACTCACGGCTTTGAGCCCATCTCTAGTGACAGCCCCCATCTGTTACTCAGTGCAACAGAGGCACGTGAGGTAACAAAGTCGGGGATCCCCTCTCTTATCCCCAGGCAGCACACAAACTGGCTTGTGAACTAGTGGAGAAAGAGCCGCAGCTGCTTGGCTGCAACCAAGCGTGTCGCGGACAATGGGGTGTAGCCACAGCCAACCCCACACATAGCTGGGTTGGCAGTCTATGCCAGTGGTGGGAAGAGAGGCTCAGCAAAGTGCTCTCAGCCATGCTCTTTCCTCAACCCACCAGCCATTCCTGCGCTCTGTACGACTGGCCCTCTTAGCCGCCCAGAAGTAAGCCTGCACTTATCAATCTCACTGAACATACACAAAAAGCACAAACAAAGACTTCCCTCCACCAAGATTTGAAAGTATCTTGTCCCCTATGGTCCTCTGGTCAGATGTCAGCCCAAGTTTACTGAGTGCTTCTAACCCTTTCACGGATGAAGAATAGAAGAGAGAGCCTGAACCGCACCTCTAATTTAATGAGAAATGGACCACTGTTATTTGCATGCACATATATTTGTGCTTGGTAAATTCACATACTAATTCTGTTGTTGAGATGTTTTCACAGTAAGTCATATTTCAATAATTGGTTTCTCTCCAGAAAGTCTACTTCATTGATTCTAAGAGAACTGAATAATTAACTCAGTAATAATAGAAGTTAATTTGGATGCAGTAAATAGTCAAAAGTGAAAATGTTGCAAACAAAATCAATCCAACATTTATGAAGCAATTGTGTTGGACTTGTTTTGAGATTTTGGGATTGATACATTTCTTGGAGATAAGGCAATATACAAAACAAATTAAGAAACTAGTTATGTCTAAACACCAACATCATGGTTCGTGTTTTGTAATTCCTCTCATGCAGACGGTAGGGCAGGGTCGCCCAGAGGATTCAGGGGCCTGGGGCAAAGTCAATTTCTGGGCCCCTTCCATAAAAAAAAAGTTGCAATATACTATAGAATATTATAATTCTCATGGGGCCTCTGTGGCCCAAGACAAATTGCTCCACCCCCCACGGCCCGTGGGAAAAAAAACCTTTAAAAACCTTCCGTACTTGGCACAAACCTTTGAAGAAAACTCTCTCTTGCAAGTATCACTGATCTCAGCATCAGCTAGTGTTCAAAGGCTCTAAAGCTCATTAAAGAGTTGGACTATTTTCTACATTATTGGATAAAATAGGGGTTTTTAAGCAGAATCACGGAGTGGTCTGCTTCTTTCTAAATTGTTGTGTTTTTTTAATTGAAAGCTGATTATGTCTGACAAACCTGAATAATGGTTTGGGTTCAGAAGCATGTGGCACATAGTGCGCTGTGTTGTTATTTAAAGGAAACAATAAAAAAAATTCTGCTTAAAAAAAATCCCAAACATTCTGCCCGCTTAGAGTCCCTGGAACTGTGATACTTTGTCTTCAGGCCTTGTACCGGCTCCCAGGGGCGACTGCGTCTGTATGAGGCCTCGGTTTATCGCAGCTGGGCGACCTGGATAGTCTCACTAGTAGTTACTTATCTATACTTTGCCTTATCCTCCAGCAGCTGGCACCTCACAATATCTGCCTTTGTAATTAACCAGCAGTCAGCTCCCCATGTCGCAAGTGCCCTGAGACTCCACACATAGACAGATAGGTCACTCCCTGCTTTTGGCGGCCCAGCGTCTTTCCATTTCTCCTTGTGGTTTCTCTTGACCTGCCAGCCCAGGCTGGCCGGACAATTCGGAGCCCTCTGTTTTACAGGCTCAGGGCAGTTAGAGGCATGACAAGACGCCCCGCTCCCTCCAGTGGCCTCAACTCTGCATCACTGTGCGTCTCACTGCAATGAGTCCAGGGTAAGCCGTGGATGACTGGTTGTTATCCTGGGCTTGAGTGTCTACACCCATTTGTAACCAACAGATTAAGAATGGTATGAATCCTGGTCCCAACCTGTGGGTTTCCAGTGTTCTTGCTCATGTGGGCCTGAGTCCATCCACACCATATCCCAGACTTCTTAAGCGCCTCAACCAAAATGTGCTCTCTAGCCCTTGGCATGGCTGGTTTGTTGTTGAGGACAAGGAAAGTCGCCCATAGATTATGGGATTTTGGCAAGCTACTAAGCCAGGATCAGGGGGGCTGCGTCTACAGCTGCAAGTGATAGGGCTTGAACCTGGGTCCTGGCTTCGGAGCGCTCCACCCCTGGTCCGGGTTAGCACCAATTTGGCATGTAAGAGAAGTAAATTAATGCTTGAGCCTGAAGTTCGAATTCTGCTTATACTGTCGTGCAGACATACCTTAAGAAGTGAGAATGCAAGATGGATTGGTGGTTTTGGTGATGTGCTAGAGACCAAGTCACCAGAATCAGCGCTGAGAGACAGTCACATAAGTCAATTGACAACACCCTCTGATACCTGTGGTGATGCTCATCACCCGGGGCTGGGTTTTGAACTAGTGGTAGGTAAGAAGCTCCATATCTACCTTGCCAATCCCCTAAGACACCCAGGCCCCCTCACTCGCATGTTGGGGCCTGATCCTTGCTCCTTGTCAGAAGTTTTGCCAATTGCCTCGCAATGGGAGCAGGGTGGGGCCGTCTGAATATGCACAAGGAGCTCCCCTTTTGATTTCCTTGGTGGCCTGATGTAGATTTCTTGCTCCTGACCGGATCCTGCACGTGAAATCACCGTGTCTGGGTCCGTGCCAAGAGGAATGAGATCATGTGAAAAGAAGTCAGTATCGCATCACTCAGGCAGAGCTCACAGGAGGAAGTGAACATGTACCATGGGAGGTGATGGATGAGTTTAAATGCCTTCCATTCTGAATAGCAGATGGGTGTCCTGTGGCCTCTCCTACTCTGCCCTGATGGCTCTGATCACCTGGAAGAAGTTCTAGGGACACCAGTGAGGGCACGAAAAAGGGCTTAATGACCCTGGGTAAAATAGAGTGGTTCAGATTGTACAAGCTAGTGGCAATTGCCAGTGGATTAATAGGAACGATCGAGGAATTCATGGCTGTGCTGGCCACCCAGCTAAAGAGCCAGATTCCACATGGTATAAGTCCAGGACTCTCTGACATCAGTGTCAGAGTAATCTAGTGTCACTTTGAAATTACATTGTGTAAAGTGATGGCAAAGGCCAATGTCTACACATGCAGCTGCGAGGCGTAAATTCCAGCTTCAGGTAGACAGGCACGTCGCTAGCTCTGTTTTGAGCAAGTGCCTAAGTGTAGGCAGTGTGGGCAGTATTACTTAGGAGAGAGAGGGTCGGACAGGAATTGTATCTGTGCCACATGCTCACACTGCCTACTTGTAGTAAGTAGCTTGAGCAAGAGCTAGTGCGTAAACATCTACCACACACTGGATTTACCTCATCAGCTGCTGTGTAATGACCCTAAAGACATGCCCCACCTGTCTTATTAACTCTTCCCTGCTGTTAGCACAGCTGTGGCATGCTGCTGTCAGATGACTCCAGCAGGGCATCCTGTGCCCATTTAATCGTGTGGCTGGGAGGCTTGGGCTGCAATTGCAGAGTGTCGTCCGTGGGGTGGGTGGTACCGGTGCGCTGATTGTGAGTGAACAGGGCGAGTAGGAGACACAAGAGGTTGGTTTGAAATGATCCTCTCGTAATCATTTCTCTGGATGCTAGAAATAATGCAGCTGAAGTGTACAGTCACCAAACAACAGCAGTGGTAACAGCAAGCCCCTGATGGTGTGGGTGTGGTTGTGCTTCACCCAGGCTGGGCTGTGGTATGGAGGGACATTCTCACTCTCAGGGAAGACAGCACCTCGTTTGCTCTGCAATCAAGGCATGGATGGTCTTGAGCAGCTCTTTGGGCGCCTGAGCTGAAACCCCTGTTGAAGTTCAATGCAAAAGGGCCCCATACCCGTGTGAGGGGAGGACGCTGTGACGTGGGTCATGGATCAAGGGGAATAAAGGAGAAGGCGCCCCAGTGCTCTGAGAGATTCCCCTAGGACACCATGGGAAGTAGGGCTGAGGCAAGTGATGGATGTTTTGTTCAGGGCTGAATGAAAAGAAACACTCGAAATCTGGTTCAATTGGAAAGAAAAAAATCTTTTTTTTTTTTTTTTCCCATAGTTCTCTAACAATTGAAAAAATTAGAGCTTTTTCGTCCGAGAGAGCGCTTAAGAAACAGTTTCAAAGATAAGGCCTGAGAAGGACAATTTCTATCTGAGGTCGAGTTTTACGCTTAATGTAGGTCGCTATGGAAGCATTGCGCGGTCGGAGCCTATGTAATATTCTTCCCCTTTTAAAATCTCCATGCCGAAGCTAGTTTAAAAATCAGAACAAACATGCAGCAATGGAATTTGCCGAAAAGTCCACTACACAAGAAAGAGAGAACGAATCGAACATGGCTTCTTAATGGATTAAATGATTTCTCTACTGCCATCTCATCTCCACCATTCTGACAAACAGAGGCTAGGGACCCATTCTTACCGCATGCCGGCTATAGCCAATAATGGACTTAAACTCCATTAATGTATCTGTTTCCTAGAGACTTCACGGGGTTCCTCACAAACTGGAGACGGTTACTGTGGTTTTGTCTTTAGTATAGACTATGTACATACACCACAAACTGAGCATTTGAGCTTGTTCCAGAATCTGGGATGAGCCTATGTTGTGAAAACTGAAATGCTCAAAATAGTACATGCATGTGAATGGACACAGGGAACTAAAATTAAATTAACCCAGGAGTTCTCAAACTGGGGGGGTTGGGACCCTTCAGGGGGTCACGAAGTTATTACTGGGGGTCACGAGCTGTCAGCCTCTACCTCAAACCCCGCTTTGCCTCCAGCATTTATAATAGTGTTAAATATATATAAAAAAGTGGGGTCACACTCAGAGGTTTGCTATATGAAAGGGGTCACCAGTACCAAAGTTTGAGAACCACTGAATTAACCCCTCTGGAGCCTCAGGGAATGCAGAGGAGCTGGGTCTCCCTTGGTAGGGTTGGGAAAGTTGTAGGTGGTATAGGATATTGCTCTTCTCATTTGATCCCTCCCCCATGGAAAAGATAACAGCTTGGCTCTGTGTTTTAAATAGCTAACTGCAAGCCTCAAACTGCTGAATGAGCATTAGGGTAGGGAAGGCTGTGCCTCCCAAACAGCCTGGCCCTGTCCCCTATCCAACCCCCATCCACTTCCTGTCCCCCAATTTCCCCCCTCAGAATTCCCAACCCATCCTGCTCCTTGTCTCCTCACCACCCCCCCTCCAAGAATCCCTCCCCAACCACCACCCCGGGACCCAACCCCCCCACCAATTCCCCCGTTCCCTATCCCCTGACTGCCCTGACCCCTATCCACCACCTCCTATGCCGAGTCCTGACAGACCCCCGGAATGCCCACAATCCAACCTCCCCATTCCCTATCCCCTGATCACCCCCCAGAATCTTTGCCCTGTCCCTGCCCCCGACTGTCCCCAGGACTCCCTTATCCAACTCCCCCGGCCCCAGCTCTCTGCCATGCTGCTTACCTCTGCCTCCCCCCTCTCCCAGAGCCTCAGCGCACGGCATCCAGGAGGCCCTGGACAGCACTGCAGCATCATGGCTCCAGAGGGGCCTAAGTTCCCGCTGGTCAGTCCAGAGCCACGCCCCCTTACCACGCAGCTCCAAGTGGGGAGGAGGAGCTCAGGCCCCACCCCAGCCACGCCATTTTAGCTCGATCCAGGGCTGCTCCTGGACGCAGCAGCAGGGGGAAGGCGAGGCCGGGGCCAAGGCCAGAGAATTCTCATGGGGGCCCATGCTGGGCCCGGGGCAAATTGCCCCACTTGCCCCTCTCCCTCCCGGGTGGCCCTACAGTATGGGCTTTGGAAGAAAGAAGAAGAGGAAGAAAGAGTAAATGAAACTGAAGTTGAGAAAAGTCTCTTTTCCATCCCAGTTCCTTATTTCCTCCATATATTTGGATACTGTTGTGTAAAGTATGTAAGTAATGACTTAGTCAAAAGAAAATAGTATTGGAATGTTAGTGACTGTGGCCCATATATTTTGGTACATGAGAAAATATGTGAAAGGAGAGAAAAAAACACAATGCAAAAGTCCTGTGGTTCTTAAAAGGCAAGAGAAGCACAAGATCCATAAGACTCAGGGGCCAATGTCCCACAGATCCCTGCCCAGCTTCATGGAAAGTCTCTGGTTTCCACTGCCTCCCACTCCACCGATCATGGCAGCCCTGGCAGGCCAATATTAGTATGTATTTATTTATTATACTTTACAGAGTCTATCATAAAAACATCTATCCCATGTTGTGTTAGGGGTCCTTGCCACCAATTAAAAGTTCTTATATAACCATACTTACAGCACATGTCCACCACCATCCTATATCCCATGTCAGGAAAAAAAATTACAAATCAAAATCTCACTGAAATTAATGAAATGGTTGGACTGGAACCAAACAACTAGAATAAAAATTGTGTAGTTTGGTTTATTATAATCTATTGTCTATAAGTTTAAGTGAGGCAAGAGATTTCAAGGCAATTTAACAACATAGTAAATTTGAATGGTGGGAGGGAGTGTTAGTGAGCTAGAGGGAGACTGTCATAGTATTCTATCCCCAATCTGAACCTTAGAGTCCAAAAAATGAGGTACTAGCATGAATTCCTCTAAGCTTAATTACCAGCTTAGATCTGATACGCTGCCACCAATCAGGACTTTGAGTGCCTGATAAACTCTGGTCTCCCCAAAACCTTCCCTGGGGACCGACCAAGACCCCAGACCCCCTGGATCTTAAATACAGGAAAGTAACTCTTTCCTCACTAGTGGCCTCTCCTAGGCTTCCCCCCTGGTTACCCTGGAGCGATCACCTGGATTCAACTTCCTTGAAATCTAAAACAGAGGTGTTTACCACCTCCACCCCCCCTCTTTCCTACAGAGGCATCATACACAGATTAACCTCCTGAATCTAAACAAGGATTCCCCCCCCCCCTTTTCCCCCTCCCTTCTTTTTCCCTGTCTCCCAACCACGTTCCCATGGTGAGTAACAAGACTCAATACCTCAGCTAACTTTGGGGAAAAAATCAACACAGGTCTGAAAAGCAAAAACTTTTAATAAAAGCAAAGGAAGAAAAAGTAAAGATTATTCTGTAATCGATGGTAAATTTAACAGGGTCTTTCAGCTTATAGACAATGGAAGAAAAAGCCTCCTCCAGCAGAATACAATTTAAAATACATTCAGCCAAATACACATTAAAAACTCTAGCAGCCAGATACACAGTGCAAATCAGAAACAATCAAAAGACTATAACCGCCTTTTTACTCAATACTCACTAAATTCTGAATATATAAGAGAATGTAGCAGGGAGATTGGCAAGAAACCTGGTGCACGCAGTCCCATTCCAGGACCCAGAGAGAACAAAGCAAAACCCAAAAAACACAAACAAAGGCTTCCCTCCACCGAGATTTGAAAGTATCTTATTTCCTGATTGGTCCTCTGGTCAGGTGTTGTTTGTTAACCCTTTACAGGTGAAAGAGACATTAACTCTTAGCTATCTATGACAAACCAAACAACTAGAATAAAAATCATGTAGTTTGGTTTATTATAACCTATTGTCTATAAGTTTAAGTGAGGCAAGAGATTTCAAGGCAATTTAACAACATAGTAAATTTGAATGGTGGGAGGGAATGTTAGTGAGCTAGAGGGAGACAAATAGGGTGACCATATGTCCTGATTTTATAGGGACAGTCCCAATTTGGGGGCGGGGGGTTCTTTTATAGGCATCTATTACCACCCACCCTGTCCCGATTTTTTACACTTGCTGTCTGGTCACCTGAGAGACAAAAAACTTAACTGGAAGCCTGATTTTAAATCAGAATAATGTATTTGCAACCTATCATCTAAAAATAGCTTGACCAGGTTCCTTCAAACTTTGCAGAAACATAATCCCCTGCTTTCCCAGTAAATCTGGCAATTTTCAGAAGGACTCAATTTTCCAATCCAAATATGGCTTTATAACAAAGCTGGTATCAACCTTAACCAGGCTACTTCCAAGTAGAAAGGGGGTCACAGAAATATCACACTATTTCTTCAGCCCTTTCCTTTTTGTTTCTAAGTCAGCCTCCCATACAGTGAGAAGATATTTAATATTATGAAATTAAATGGCCAAAGTGTGTGAAATTTGTCATTACAAGCCATAGCAGCCCTCACATTTCCTATTAAAATTGACAACCATATTTGAAAAGAGCAATCAAATCGGAACTATATGGAGAATTTATTCTGAAGTAAGTGACGTTGCAAACCATCTCTGTATGTCTGAAATGAAAACGTTAAATGTTAGATAAAGAAACTTTAATTCTCATTTATATATATCAGTCATTTTTTCTACTGCCATAGTCATTTAAGACCCCCACTTCTGGGCCCCTTTTATAAAATGGGAATTATAGTTGAGATTTAGGTTTACACTGTGTTTTGCTAATGAAACATCATTGTTTTGTGATTCTGTTTATGAAGCTGCAATACAATTGATCCCTTTCAATGCTTATATTGATGAGAGATAGATATGCTCATAAATGGAAGTACAAGTTATGAAATAATCCAAAGAGAATAAAGCTGTACACACAGCATGCACTAGTCTGTTTAAAAAGTTAAACAACTCATTAGCTGAAGGTTTCTGAAGTTAAAATTCTTTTTCCATAGCCACATCACGATGCACAAAGCATACTTGCATACACTATTAACAGGTTGTATCATATACTGTAAATGCAGATGCTCAATGTTTCTATTTTTTTGCATAAATCACATAAAAACCTACAATTAGCCACCTGTAATTTTTTTTATCTTTTCCAAAGCCTGATCAAGGCAGTATTGCTTAGTATTTTGATTAATAAAGTTTACAGTATCTGTCAGGTATTTACCAATGCAATGAGAAAATAATGGGACACTTTAGTGAAGCTCTGACTATGCAGATATGAACAGCCTTGATAGTGATACTGTAGTCAAAACAGTAAAATTCCTTATTATGGTCCTCTAATCAAACAACTGGCAAAGGAAAATACATTTACTCTAAAACAGAGTTTGAACTTAACGATTAACTATGTCCACATTTAGAAGGCATGATCAGCATACTGTGGCTGTTTCCTCCTGTAATGCATGAGATTTCCTAAAAGATGGCAAACTCTATGGGGAGACAGATCTTTATTTGAGACCTAAGTTATAAAGCATCCAATTAAGCAAGGCAATGCTAGTGAGTTTGTCTATAAATTCCACTGGAAATCTATTCACCCTTGAAGTTCATTAGTAAATAAATTGAATAATGTCTCAATATCAAATATATTCCATATGCAATTAACATGATGACATTTGTTCTCAGCTGTCTCCTACGGCTGGGCTAGGAAGGTTGTATGACAGAAAAATTATGTACTGTAAAACTTGTTTATGCATAAGAGTTAGATATTTCCAATGCTTCTTGGAATACCCAATATTAACATTGTAAGCTCCTCAGCATAGGGACAGTCTTTGCACTGAATTAATTGTCAGCAAATAAATAAATAAGCAGTTCCTTTATTATTTTTCTGTTTAATATTAACAATATCACTATATATTTTTTTTAAAAAAATGACAAACTACTTGATCCTGCCTGCACTGCAGTATGTTTTCCACAACTAATTAGATTGTGAGTATTTTTTTTATTTGTTTGTTTTTAAATGGCAAGAGGCTTTACTACTCATGCCTGTAACGATTCCAATTTAACATAGGACAAAGACAGAGCTCACACTATGTGTTCATCCCCCTATATCTTGACCTCCTTAGCTGTTTTACAATTTCTTTTTTTTCCCTTTAAGAAGAGGAAAATAAATTGTAATATGGACAACAATATGTAGTTTAACATTATGTTTTGTACAAGTGCTGAGGTCATAAACCATTGAGAAACAAGCTTTACAATGGCAAAAACAACTGACATTCATCTATAGTGTCTTGACTATAATGCTATATTGTGAGAAATACCATTTATAGTGTGTCAGAGAAGTACAGATAATTTACTACTGCAAACAACGTATTGAAGAACTTCAGTGCAGTGAAATTAATACTTATGTCTGTGGAATAAAAAGCTCCTACACATTTCAGAGTTTTGCACATTATTTGTTGCATTTATCCCTCCTGGACGTTAGCATATGAAGTCTAGATGGAATTGCAACTAGCAGCTTGAAAACAACTGTGTCAATCTAAAACTGGTCTAAAATATCCTTCTTTAAAAGCAGATGAGTATTTGAATTCACACTGGTATAAAAATCAGACCAGTGTTAAGGAGTTTTAAAATCACTTTCTCCACTTGGACTTGTTTACAATAAAATTGAATTGAATTTAAAATTGAATTTAACAGTGCACAGCAATTTTTCTAAGCATAAATTTGCAGGTGGTAGCCATTATTTAAATCTAGTTATAAACTCATATAAATTGAAATCTACATTCCTAAAAATTCAGTTTTTACACATTTTAGTCATGCTAAGGCAGATACTTGTATGAAATTCAGCTTTGTGGGAGACTCATTAATAGTTGGTCTTAGTACTTTAACATCCCATTCTGGAGGAAGCAGAAGAAAGAACACTGGTAACACACACAGATTCTGGGGAAAGGTTGGGTCATGTTCTATAAAAAGTTTTATTGGTGACAATGTACCTAAATGAGCTTACCTCAGTGACAACAGATCAGGGATCAATACCTAGTTGGCGAGCCAAGGAGGCTGCTAAAAGTGCGAAGGGGCATGGAAAGAAATCAGGTGGGACTGGTTGGCTCACGAGATTGCTGATAGGTTTTGATATTTTCACCTCTAGACCAGTGTGATTTTAAGTTGAGCCAGGCTGGTAGTGATCAAAAGCTATTCACCCAAAGAAGCCCCTCATAATACCTTACTATCACTAATGGTACCACTACAGTCTAGACTGAGACATAGAATCACAGTTCAACAGACTGAAGTAGAAATAGAGACAAAAAACAAATCTACTGTGCGTGGCATAGACCATTTACAGAGAACAGCATAACCACATGATGCTTTAACCCAGGTTTACTCACTGTGGTTGTCTGTCCTATTATGGACAGACTATACAGAGATTTATGAGTCTCTGGCTGGCTTTGAGGCAACAGATCTTCAGGCACTAGAAGGTCATGACTTTAGATCACGACCCCCTACTGCTAACAGCCCACTTAGAGGTGTCACCTTACAGTGACATGGAGAAAGGTTAAATACAAATAAGAAAGCGTGACAAAAGCAGTAACAAATGCATGGAATTACTACAGGGCTGATTATGATTCAGACTTTTTAGTAGTTATTAGAGACAGGCCAAGGAGATTAGATTTAAATCTGTTTAAGTGACAGTTTAAGTCATATGAGGACCAGACTTTTGGTTTGGATCCAACAGCAAGTAAAAATCTCAAAAACTGAATTCATAGGGGATTTTAACCCAAAATAGGCTAACCTAACAAAATCAGATGACAGTCAAAATGATGAATACACATGTATTCATTAATCCCCACAACATCCATATGAGACAGATATTGTCTATTTCACAGATAGGGAAACTGAGACAGAAAAGTCAAGTGACTTGTCCCAGGTTCCAAAGCAAGCCAGCAGCGGAACCAGTATTAGACCTAAAGGCTCACTGGGTCCCAATACTCCTTCTCCTCTTCTTCTGCTCACACTGAAGACAAGTTTTAGAACATCAATAGTTATTATAGTCAATAGAGAGTAAAGGAAGAAAGTGAGAGAGAGGTGCAGTCATGGAAATCAGAAAAAAGCAAAGGAAAAGCAAGAAAGGAAAATTTCTGGCCAAACATTGCCCGTAGGATTGGAAAAACGCCTACCCTCGCATTGTGAATCTGTTTTCAACTGTGAAAAAGCCATCTCTGAACTATTTTCCTACTTGGTGTCTGGGAGTTAAGAGGCCTTTCCCCATGAAAGCAGTTGATGTTACCACTATAGTGCCTTGGTTTTAGGGTGCTATGTTACAGGGGACTTTGCCTCTTATGCCCTCCTGGTGGCCGCTTTCTTGGCCCCACAATAGTCTGTCTCTGTCCAAGTGCTCTGTGGCTTGGCCCTCTGGCTAGGTCACTTAAAAGTTCAGTCCCCTTCTGGGGTAACAAAAGTCCAACTAAGTCCAAATAAATATCTAAGCTAATAATTCTTCTGCCCCTCATGAGCTACTCTGAGGTTCTCTGTTTCTTGGCCCCTACTCCTGGGCCCTGCAGATCTTCTCCCATGCTGCTTCCTCCCAGCAGGTTCCCCCCCACCCCTTCACTGCTTTTTCTTGGCCCTAACTCAGCCTTCCACTCAGCCAGAGAAGCCATACGCTGCTCTCTATCACTCTCTTGCAGGCAGACTTCCCCAGGCCCTTCCTAGAGGGGTAACTCTCCCTAATCCTCTCTAGACTAAGTTCACAGCTCTATTTTAATTAGTCTCTTTCTGCAGCTGGGGTCAGGTATTATAATTAAGTCTCCATTACACTCAGCTAGGGGATAGCTGTCTGATCACAAGCAAAGGCCAGCCAGCCTGTGGCACTCCCTATTTTCTATAGCATGCAGCATCTACAGTTGGAAGCTTCCAAAACTCTAATGGTTCTAATCTCTCATTTCTCAATCTTGATTTAGTCAAAAGTAAAAGTAATATGTGTTCCCCAAACCTGTATTAATCTTAAACATTTCATAGGATTATTTATATATTGGATTTTAGCAGATTCTGACCATGGAATAATGTCGTCTGAACAAACACTATAAAGTATATGTAGCATGTAATGTTTCATGTATTCTCTTAACATACTATTCTCCTAATGTATAGATTTAATCCTAGACAGCACATTCTTTCAAACCATTTGAGAACATTTTTGTAGTCTTCCACTAGCCATATAATACATATTCTAGCCACGTAATCGCAATGAATGTTCTAAGTTCACAGCTTCATTTTAAATTAGCACAAGAGCATGATTAACAAGTCACTTTACTCTAACTACGTCCTCACCCGTTACAAAAGGGAAAGATCAAGTTGGAACTCCCTTTTATTACTACTGTCACAGAATAATTTGTTTCCCCTTTGGATTTATATCTGTCATCTTGGCTTTTTGATGAGCTTGCTCAGATTGAAGAAACCTCATTTCCTATTCTCTGGTCTCCAGAAGAACAAAACAAACACTTTTCCTTTGAAGAGCTTAAGACATTATCTTAAACGTTAAGCTACTAAACAGCACACATTTCAATGGAATCACACATGGGAGCATAAGTCATATCCTGTGAAAGCAGTAAGTTACCCCAAAACATATCATACTAATTTCTGAAGGTAGAATTCTGTATCCTAGCAAGCATGGGTCGTGGAAGGCCCTGACCCAGCTGAACCAAAGGATGTAGGGTCAGGGACGGGGTAATCACTAGGCAAACTAGGTGGCTGCCTGAGGCACCAAGATTTGGGGTCGCCAAAAAGTGGCTACCACTCAACTCTCACTCCTGTCCACAGCTGCTCCACTCTGCTCGGCGCGTAGCATGTGGGTCGGGGGGAGGAGACAGTGGCTTCCTCCTTCTGTGGTCAGGCGGGCTGGGCTGGCTGGACTCGGGAGACTAGAGGCGGCTTGTCCTGCTGGGGGTTTCTCAGTCTGCGCCCAGGCCAGGTCAGGGTGGGGCACTCGTTCGCGCACCAGGAGTCCTGGTGTGAAGCACTGGGGCTGGGTCTCGGCAGGGAACTGAAGGGAAGGGGGGGCGGGGCAGGGCTTTGGCATTGGGAGATGGAAAGGTGCTGCGGTGGGTGGGGTCATTGCCCCACAGAGTGAGAGGGGGCTGGCTGAGCTCCAACAACTTGGGTCGGACTTCACACGTGTGTAGGGGGAGCTGGTGGCATGTCTGGCTCCCCAGCCTGGCTCCCTTGGGTGCTCTGTAGCCTCCATTGCCCTGGCACTGGCTGTCCCCTGGGCTGTTCCTGTTTTGCTGTTTAATTCTCAATATACAGACGAGACACTAAAGCCCTGATCCTGAAAATGCTTGAGCAAAGCCTGCTTTATTTTAGACAGTAAATTTCCTGTCCTTGCCATCCATCACAGCCCTGTTTGGGCTTTAAGTTAAGCATTAACATGTTTGCAGCATCAGGGACCAGGTGAGGGGTGGAGAAATTGCATTATTCTAAGGCATTAAAGGAGGGTGGAGTGCTTCAGAGGAGCCAAATTAACTGATTGTATAACCTTATAGTCTCGTAGTCCTGTACAATACACAGTTTCTCAGCTCAAAAATCTCTTCTCCTTCTCCCCTTGTTTTGTTTTATTTTATTTCTGTTCTTTTTTGACTGTTTATTTCCTTGGATGCTGTCCCCCAACCCCAGGAAAAAAGTACATTAATGAAATGGCTAAGTGAAATAAAAGTCAAGAAAAATTACTAGTAAATTTCCCATTGTGAGATGGTCACTTGCTCACTGGTGGTATTTTGGATCACTCTTTGGGCAACTAATTATTTAACTTCTTGTTTATAAGATTGGTACAATCTGGAACTATCATTTGCTGTTCAGTATTTTTTTTTCCAGGAAAAAACAAAACTGATATTTTCCTTCTCACTAAAAAGTAATTTAAAATTAGATGAATTATTTTTTTCTGAAACCTTATGTTATTAATTTCATGGTCTTTGTATATTTTAAGCTTACAACATTAATATTGCAATAAATATGATTTTGCATGTTAATTTATGCTTCAGGGGGAGGGAAGGGGGAGAGGAAGCGGGTACGCAAGGTGGAAGTTTCGCCCAGAGCACAAAATATCCTTGCAGTGGCCCATTGTAGGGTAAGGGGTGAAGATTCTAGATGCTCACACAGAGGATTTGTACTACCTGCATACCAACATTTGATCGGCTCTCTGTGCATTATAATGAAAGTGAGTTTGGGACAGAATGTAGGCAGCTGGTTGACTTGCATGAGGAGGGTATGCCCAGCTTTCAAGGTTTGTAGAGCTACATTCTATCTGCAGTAGTGGCTGTTCAATGGCACATATTTTGGTGGGGAAATCCATGTCTAACCCAGCAGAAGTCTGAATCCCAGGCACATATGTAGTTAAGGAAATCCATGTCTAACCCAGCAGAAGTCTGAATCCCAGGCACTAAGACTGAATGGATATAGAATTTGGTTTTTGGAAATTATTTCAGTACCATATCTTACATTTCACATTTGGAGTTGCAGATGGAGCAGCAAAAAAAACTTCCTTGAAAAAGAGCAGGATTGCAGCAGTCAGTCCTTTTCCCATTACCCTCAAAGCACTAAAGATGGATAATTCTACTAGTGAGTTACTTTTGAAGGGCCACTTGGTACGTATACTAACAGAGGCCAAATCAATTGCAAACAGATATTGCACATTCTGCCTATGGAATCAAATTATGCTAGCAGAGGAACTGTAGCATTTCTATTTCACAGCTGAACCATCCTGCAAAGGATCTTTATGAAGGACTGACACCTTTCTGTACCTTTCCTTATTAGAATTGTGGAAGGGGAAGAAGTGGACGGATTGGAGGTATGGCTAGTGGATTCATGTTACTGAAGCAAGATAATTATTCATAGCTCTCTGTTATACCATCTTCTTGATGTGCTCAGTCATGATTTCATTTTTTTAAAATGTGGATCACACTTCAACTTACTGGTAAAAGCACATTCACAATTTGGTTCATTTTGTTCCTGCAAGAGTGCATTACAATTTCCATCTGCATCTTGGAAGCAGTATTATTTTGCATTATTCCAAATAACAATCCTAATCTCAAGTGCTGTGAACAAGTGAACTGAGCAAATATATTTTCTTCAAGATTAGGAGTGACAGAAACTGATATTTGGGGTTTAGAGTCCATCCTATTTTGGAATGAATATTACAAAATCTGGTTGTGTGTCAGAAACCCTAGTCACTTTGATATAGAGCCTATAAGGAATGTTAGGTTGAATTGTCAATAATTTACCATTGTTCTTGCATCAACAGTCTTTGTTCAAATCCTTGATCCAATTGTGGGCAGGCACTGGTTATCCTGGGGGGGCAGGAGAGAGGGATGGTAAAGAAATGTTTGGCAGGCCTGCTCCAAAACACTACAGACAGTTCTACTCATCAGTTTTCTGTCCTCTCTGAGGCTGGGACTGAGCTTTGTGATGCTTACATGGGCAGCTGCTATGCCCACCATTGCTGCAAGGCAAATTCCCCTCCTGCCTCCCCCACTGTCTTCTCCAAGAGCACATGGAGGACAAAGCATATAGTCCTTGCACTTACATCTCCACCAGTATGTGAGGAGGAGTGGACACAGGGTCACTCTGCTATTGGATGAAGTGGAAGTCCTACAACTGCCATCTCTTCCGGGTCCCTGCCATCCAATCCCAAGAATCAGTACTATGAGGAAACCTGGAGCCTTGTTCCAATATCATCCCACTATGAAAGTTAGGGGAGACTCACTTCCCTGCCCATCCTCTAACCAGCAAGGGTAACCTCAGCAGATCCAGGAGCCCTACCTTCTCAAGATATAAAGATTTAGCTACCACTCAGTCCAACAATCATGGGCATGTGTATCACCAAAATTATTGAGGTAGCCACTCTCTAATAGTTTGACAACAAATCATTGATTTAAAACCTGCTTATTCCACATGTAACTGTCAGGGATTTGTGCAATTGTTCAAGCTCCAAGGAGCCCATTTCCCCAGACAGTCACCTCTTGCCTTTACACCTAGGGGTTTCCTTCCTCCCAAATTCCCTGTGGCTCTCCAGAATCCATAGGCTTGTAAGGTCATGTCCTCTCTCCCCACCATGTCCTACAAAGCCCTTTCCACCTGAGGAAAACTGAGGAGAAAATCCTGGGGGGAATTACACCACATGATCGCCCCAGGATCTCCCTCTCTTCAGAAGATAGGAAGGAGTAATAGCTATGTGAACTGGATCTTTCTCTTCTTAGTAATAGAGTATTTATCATATATGCAGAATCTTGAGTAGCGGCTACAGTGCTGTAAATGTTAATAGCAATTAGAGGTAATTGAATATTTTCTGATGAAACTTTTTCTATGAGAAAATTCCAAATAATCAAAATCAACATGTTCCACAGTAATGTGCTGATTTCAACAAAATTTAATTTTGAAAAATTTAAATGAAACATTTTGATAAAGTAAAAAGTTAAAATCAAAATTGAACTTTGAATCAAAACAAAAACAATTGAACCAAAATGAAAAGTTTTTGGAAAATTCATTTTCCAAATAACATCCAAATTTGAACTTTACAGTCCAAACCAGATTCCCCCATCCTCCTCCCTCCCACAAAAAAGAATATTGGAAGTTCCTGCAGAACAGAAATTCTGGTCCCAGCAAACTCTAACCTTATTTAACTAGTGTGCTCTATGCTGCAAAATCACAAATCATATATTTTGTAAAGTGATGAACTTTGGCTGGTGTTGGGTTAAAAACCACTTTAGTAACTGAATGCAGGAGTAGTAAGATGTTATCAGTGGTGTCTTTATTGTATTAATAAACAGGAGCAGAACTGTGCTTAACCTGTTCCGAATGATGGGGTCCCTCCCCTGTGAAAGTAAGAAGGGTGGGGACAGGTATCTCAGCCATGAGGAGTGGACTTTCCCTAAGGGTCCCAGTCTGGTTTAACATGTTCCTCACCACTGTTCAAAAACAGAGCTAAATAGACTCCATTACAAGCCTTTTGTTATTTTAAGTGCTCAAAAAAGCTGACAATCACTTTTGGTGGGACAGCATTTCTGCCCAGACTGAAAATCACTGAGAACTGGGTGAAACCTCAAAAAAATGACCTGCAGAGATCACAGCAGAGAGGCAGGTGGCAGAACCAGTGGGGTGAGCAAGGTGCCTTCTTCCCTGAGTGGGAGGTGAACTTACACAGATACACCTCTGAACCCTGGGTCCTCATTGACCAAGGACAACCACTCTGAGTGGGGTATTGTGAGGGAGCAGAAAGGGGGACAGAAAAGGAACTTTTGGTTGTAGAACTCAAGAACATGAGGTGGAAGGCACTGCCCCATGCATTCTGGGGTGGGTGTCCTGCTCACAATTTTATGATAATGAATCCTGCTTCTGGCATTTTCCCTAATTAATGTTGGGTTACTTCCCTCCTTTCACTGAAAGTTTCTTTTCTACACTCAGACTCTGTGCTTGTGAGTGCAGAAGTATTGCCTCTCAGAGGTGCCCAGGGGTTGTGTGTAATTTTCCCAGGTTCCTGGGTGGGGGCTCAAACTGGTTCTGTGCTGTATTATTGAAAAGTAACCCTTAGTTATTGAACACAGCCCTGGTTGCTGCCAGCTCCACATGGTAGAAGGGTTACACATATATAACATCCATACTGGGAATCTTGAGTTTAATGAATGAACCTCTACTGCTTGCCATTAACCATCTCTCTTAGCTGAGGCTGTAGAAGATTCATCAAAATTTAGCTGGCCTAGCCATAACTAGAGAGAGACAGAGTACCACTCTAGGCAGGCAGGAGTTACATGTATTATATATGTAGAAAGGAATCATTTTCACTACCACAACACAATCAAACGTGGGTTGGAAAAATGATAGCCAGGTGAACCACCACTGCACAGCACAATGCCCATCAGTGAGAGGAGGGGAAATTTTGTCCAAGGACATTAGGTCAAAAAACATGCCCTGGAGTTTTAATCACCATGAAGAAAAGACAAGACCTCTGCTTCTAAGGTATGGTCCAAAAAACACTTTGATTTGGCCCATTAATAATACAGTGCCAACTGCCTTAGAAATAACAGACAGTCACCACTCAGTGGGAAAAATTCTGATTCTATTGAAGTTAATGGGATTTTTGCCATAGACATCAGTGGGATCAGGATTTCATTCAGTGCATCTACCAATGAGTGGCTGAGTCAACTGTTGCTGGATTCTAACTTGTGTTTCCAGGGATCTAGCTATTTCAGACTAGTGAACCAATCCTGCATTACTTGCACATCTGAAAATTCCATCCAAGCCAAAGAAAGTTTCAGATGTGCAAAAAAAAAAACAACAAAAAACACAACAACAACAAAGATCAGAGCACAACTGTAGGACAATATGCCATTCCAGCTACATTGATTAAGCTGATTAACATAATCAGCATTGTTTGCCACTGCAGATGTTACATAGGGAATCTCTTAAACTTGTTGTTGAGTCTTTTCTCAAATAAGATTCCACACGGCAACAAGACTGAGTTTTTCCTACAACTTCCCCCCCCCTACCATTTTCCCACCTTTACATCATCTTAATTGTTTGCTAAGAAAAAAAAGAATGCCCTTTTACATTTTCAGAATAACCTTTTCTGCTTGAAAGTCTCCTGAAAGACACCACCTCCTCTGCAGCAGGTGTAGTTTTAATGATGCTTTGATGCAATATGTCAAGCCTCATGACTTGCTGCGAAGAGTGACATTTCTTTTGATAGCTCCTAGCAACGGCCATACAAGTTGTTCGTGGTCACCTCACACTATACAAAAAACTCCTGCAGCAAGTACATTTAATTTGAGTTTCATGCTATGTTGCACACAGTATACACTGTTTCCCCTTTCTCTAATTCCCTTTAAAATAAATCTGCGTTATTAATTTGATACATACGACTACAGTGGCACAAAAAGATAGAATAACCACTTATCAAACTGTAATTTTCAAATGCAATTTTAAGTTTCTGGTGCCAGTAAACACTGCATTGATATCTCAAATACAGAATTATACTGTAGTTTGGAATGTAAAACACTACAGAATATTGAAAAAAAATCAATGCTACATTTAAGATTTGCAAAAAAAAATAGTCACAGTTTTGCTTATAGAACTACATGTTGAAGGTCATGGATAAGTCTTTTTTTTTAAAAAAGAACAAATTCACAAAGCACTTAGACAACCGTTTTCAAAGAAAATCCAATATTAATATGCATTATAACTTACTGTCAATAATTAATCACGCTTTGCACTTGTAAAGCACCTTATAAACAGTAACAAACTGATCTTTATAAAATAGCAGTAGAGAAGATATACATTCGTGTAATCTATTTACAAGTGGGTAAACTAAGGCTTAGAGAGGATAAGATCACACTGACAAGCAAAGCCAGAAATAGAACACAGGGGATTACTATTGACATCTAGTCATATCACAGTGCCAGTTTTTGGAATGTTTTGGGGGTGAGGGGAGGTCATCACATTACTGGCATTTTCATTTCACACATATATGCCCCCCTCTAAATGCAGTAGAACATTAATCAATGTGCTTAGAGAGCAGCAAACCCCATCTTACATTACCTACTTTCTTGCCCCAACTTCCAAACACAGCAGGGAAGAAGATAGTGCATGTGATTGGCCTTTGCTTGTTATTAAAGCCAACAAATGTTATCTGTGTTTTTATTATGTCCAGGAGTAACTCTGAAATGCAAGTCTTATGTTTTGCCAGAGTACAATGTATTGGGTACAAAGAGTCTTGGATCCATTAAGAGGACTTTTAGGAGTGTTTTGTTCTTTCTGGGGAGGCCTGGAAAAAGATTACAGAAGTAATGTTATCTTATGCAGCCTCAAAATCCCTGGTGCAAATCAAAGCAATATATGTACTGTTAAAAGGTTCCCTATCTTGATATTTGCAAGTTGTATGTTTGCTTATGCAACAATATAGACCAGATGTTCTCAACCTTTTTTCTTTCTGAGGTCTTCCAACCTGCTATAAAAACTCCACAGTCCACCTATGCCACAATAATTGGTTTTCTGCACATAAAAGCCAGGGCCCTTGTTAGGGGGTAGCAAGCAGGGAAATTGCCTGGGTCCCCATGCCACAGGGGCCCCTGTGAAGTTACACTGCTTAAGCTTTGGTCTCAGTTGGGGGGACTCTGGCCCTGGGCTTCAGTCCCAGGCAGTGGTGCTTCAGTTTTCTGCCCTGAAATCCAGTAAGTCTAACAATGGCCCTACTTGGTGGCTGCCCTGAAACCTGCTTGTGGCCTCCCAGGGGGCCCCAGACTCCTGGTTAGGAACTACTAATATAGATTGTAACTCAGGAAATTGCTACATACCCTACCATCTTCCCTATTGTCTGTTCAGAGATTCAGATGGTGAAGATAGCCCCAGTGCTGGTGATTTTTATACTTGGAGGATCATATGACAATAGCCATGTGGACTTCTGGGTAATTTAGTTAAGTAACTGGATGGCCATTTTGTTGCAAGCATTTGTGACTTTTTTTGTTTTTGTTTTTTTGGTTGCTCAGTTAGTTTTAGTGGAGAAGAATATTTTACCCTGTAGATCAAAAATATATGGAACTGTGTAAATGACATATAAGTAATATAAGATTTGCATAGGGCACACATAACTATATGAGAGTGATCTCTTCATATATTCAGGGAAAGAAAAATGTAACTGGAGCTATTCTCTGGGGATCTTCTCACATCCATGCTCCACCTGCTTCTGACGAAAATATAAAATGCCAGTTGCAGTAGATGATATAGTCCTTTGCTTTTGTGAATGCTCAGATCAGCAATGAAATAGTTAATCCTGACATTTTTAAATTACCTGCACTCCAGAATTCAATTCAATATTAATTAATGAAAAGGGTAGTTCTCAACTCTCAGAGCTATAATTTCATGCTGGCTGCAGCCTTAAAAAAAAACCACTGGATTGTTTTCCACAGTTTGAAGGTTATCTTTGCAGTCAAAAGGGATGAGCTAGAAACTAAATTTTCTAAACTGAAAATTTAGATTTTGGAGCACATAGCTTCCAGTCCAGCAAGTCACCATGAACAAGTCCAATTCTAATCCTGCATATATTGCAGTGCAAACATGTATATGTAAAATGCATGACATTTTCTCTCTCATGCAAAACACAGATGTTCTTTCCACATGGGTAGTTCTTTTGGGTGAAGATTTAAGAGTATTATATAGAGAAGATTGCTTCTATGGCTGATTAGCTCAATGTACAAGCAGTTAGAAAGGCAATTATTAGAGGTATATTCTATACCAGATAATTTGTTCTATAAATTAGCAAAAACTTCCTTAAACAGAAGGTTTTTTTGTTTTGTTTTGTTTGTTTTTAATCTGTCAATACAGAGAAGTTTTTATATATTCCATCACTGGTTCTTCAATGAAACATACTACTCCTTAGTACTTTTCACATCTTCAAAATGCTATACAGATGACAGCATCTGATTACGTTTCACAACATTCTGTGCATTAGATACAGTAATGAAGAATCAACTTGGGGAAACCTAGGGAGGGAGTTGTGTGAACAAGGCCACAAAGGAGATTGGTGGACTGGTAGAGTCATAATTAGAACTCAGTTACTTCTGAGTCCTAAGCCAGTGTACATTTGTTTTGATCACACTACTTACTGGTTTTTCAATAATCCTGTACAGCTGATAAGGTTAATCCATTTTCTGTCTATGGGTTGAGGCCTCCATTGGCTATAATGTAATGTAGCGTCAAGGCAACATTACTGTATTTTTAGAAAGAATACTAAAGATACCCATAAGCAAGTACTTGCCTTCTGAAAAAAGGAATGGAATGTAATCAGTGTGAAAGAACTTCAGCCATACAAAATTACTTCTCAGCCATCCTATTGCTTTGAAAATTAACACCTTCCTGTTATAGTTGTATTATTATCTTATGTCGCAATAATTGTAAATCCCATTACATGTTTGGAAATATTTTTAAAAGATATCAGAAGGAGAAGGCTTATGGGGTCTCCAATATCTCACAATGGACCCTGACTCAGGCTTGAAAAGTTTTGTTATTAGTTTATTTTTATATATATTTCTTAAAATACTTCAGCATCCAGAATTAAAAATTAAAACTGCAAAACAAGAACAAACAGAATAATGAAACAAAAAAATCAGTACTTTATTTAGTATTTGCTTTATTATAACACCTGGCGTCCTGATGTTGATCGGGGCCCCATGTTGCGCTATAAACTATAGAGACCCATGTGAATAACTGGTTTGTCAGTTCTCTGGCAGTTCTGAAAAAGATCAAATAATTGCTCTGGGTCAATGCAAAACTATTTGTGGGGAGGAGGAGAGGAATTTTTGACAAATCAAAAAGGCGGCAAAATGAAATGTTTCATTTAGATTTGGGGTATTTTAACCATTTAAAAAAGAAAAAAGAAAAAAAAGTAAATCAAATGCACAGTTAGATTAACTGGGCCAGATTCAGGGTACATCTACACTATGGGATTATTCCAATTTTGCATAAACCGGTTTTGTAAAACAGATTGTATAAAGTCGAGTGCACGCGGCCACACAAAGCACAATAATTCGGTGGTGTCCGTCCATGGTCCGAGGCTAGCGTCGATTTCTGGAGCATTGCACTGTCGGTAGCTATCCTGTAGCTATCCCATAGTTCCCGCAGTCTCCCCCGCTCCTTGGAATTCTGGGTTGCGATCCCAGTGCCTGATGGGGCAAAAATCATTGTCGCAGGTGGTTCTGGGTAAATGTCATCAGTCATTCCTTCCTCCAAGAAA
>NC_133770.1:199836759-199860133 GCF_003597395.2 Chelonoidis abingdonii
AGTTCTGCGCAGGCTCCGGGCCTTGGCCTAAGTCCACTGAGGGTTTGATTCGAAAACACGGCGAGTACACATCACTTAAGTCGTGAATAGTTCTGTGCTGAATGGGCCCTTTCCTGGTGCTCGAGCTCTTCCAGTGTAACATGACAAATCTCCAGCTAGACCCTTTGGCTTGTTTAGAGATAACTTCTGGGGTCCAGGAAACCCCAAGCCCAGCAACACCGGCACATTGGACGCCCGCTTGGGTCATCTAGCACCACTGAAAGCAGTCAGATAATGCCAGCTGACAGGCATGGAAAGATGCATTTTCCCGTTCCCTGCCCCAAAACCAAGCATACAACTCACAACGCAGCACGTCCGTAAGTCAACAGCTTCAACAGGTAGTGATTAGAACGATCTACTCTCAGAACCTAGTAACTTGATAGGTAGGTTGCTCAGTTGGGCTATAGCAGGAGTACGGCAAACTATGGCACGCATGCCGAAGGCAGCAAGTGAGCTGATTTTCAGTGACACTCACACTTCCGAGGTCCTGGCCACCAGTCCAGGGGGCTTTGCATTTAATTTAATTTTAAATGAAGCTTCTTAAACATTTTAAAAACCTTATTTACTTTACATACAACAATAGTTTAGTTATATATATTATAGACTTATAGAAAGAGACCTTCTAAAAACGTTAAAATGTATTACTGGCACACAAAACCTTAAATTAGAATGACTAAATGAAGACTCGGCACACCGCTTCTGAAAGATTGTCAACCCGTGGGCTATAGGCAATCTAGGTTCAGCTCCCTGTTCTTGACTGACTATTTTAAACCTGGATCTTCTACAGTTCCTATGGGTGTTTTAGCCCCTAGGATATAAAGGCTCGCACTATCTCAGCTTTGTTAGTATGCCTAACTACACTTGTAAATCCAGACTAATAAATTGGAACACTTTATGCTGAAATTTCTGGGAAGGAAAAAAATATATATTTTCCCCCCGACCACAGGAAATTGACCCAAATTCATTCAATGTCTCAGTCAACACAAATCTGCCTTTTTCAGTGAATAAAGTTTTGGTTAAAAAAAAATTACCTCTCTCTAATACTATACATAAACATATTAAGACACAATCTCTGATCTAAAGAGAATGCAATCTAACTGGGTTAGATCGACAAAGAATGTAAGAAATGAAATAATGAGCATACACATTTTGAAGATGGGACACTAAAAGACAGAAAGGCTAAATTTTCAAAATGTGTTCAGCTTCTCAGTTTGGATCAGATTTTCAAAAGGACTCAGATCCCATTTACCACCTAAATGAAGGAACTATTTTTTCCAAAGGGTTAAGCATTCAGCAGCTGGTTAAAAACCTGGCTCTCTGTGACTTGTCCAAGATCAAACTGGAAATCTGGGGAATAGCTAAGACGTGAACCAACTTTTTGTGTGTCATAATGAAGTGCTTTAACCACAAAACTATCCTTCAATTTATAGCCTATACATGCATTTAAGATGTGAACCATTGGCTGTATCACACTAACTCCAACACTAGACCCAGCTATGCTGCCAACAAGAATATTTACAATGGGAAATTGCATCTGCTATCATTACAAGAAACTTGGTTCTACTTTTTTAAAAGAGTCTCTCTGTGTGGTGCACAGAAGTCCTGCTCTTCCTTTGCGAAATATTCTGTGTGGGTAAATGTAAGCTGCTATGAAAGATTTTTTTGCTTGTTTGTTTTAGTTTCTTTTGTTCCTTCCCTTACATGTCACTCTTACAAACTCCAATCACTCACTGCCAGCCCACTGTGTAGAATATTTCACAGGGGTTTTATGTTTGTTTCATCATGTTGCTTCACACTATTCATTTTTTTTTTAAACCTTCCTTGGCAAACAGAGCAAAAACATGGCTGGCATGTTTGGGAGACTTGGAACAGTGGACAGGAGTTTTGCCTGAGGCATCATTTGGCAGAAAGTAGAAGAGGTAACCATAGTCATTCCTGCAAAACTCTTCTGAATGAGCTCATCATCTTTTATTTATATTTATTTTCTTTTTTAGTAAATTCTTTAGAATAATGTGTTTTTTAAAAAAATGCTCCTGACCTCTTAGTGGAGAGGACCTGGGGAAATACCAGTTGTGTAGTGAAAACAAGCCAGACAATGCCTCTGAAAGAACAGATTAAAGATGGTATTTTTTTAATGAAGTATTTTAAAAAAAATCTACAAAGCCATATTTTTCCATTTAAATTGCATCATTAGATAAAACAGTACGAAGGATCTTTGAATAGATTGTCTTCTTCTATTTGGCATCCCCCTGCCCTGCTTTTATCCCCCTGTGTTTCCAGCAGAACTCAAGCACAAGAAGAATCACATTATTATTTCCTGGTTGGTGTCCTGTACTAGCATTATTGACAATGTCAGCACAGCTCTGCGAACAGTAACAACTTTTGCAAAGACAACAAGGCACACTGAGCAAAGTCAACAAATGTTTAAAAAAATAAATATTTAGAAATCATGATATGCCCCTCTACATTTTATACATTCAAGTCATGTTCACCTCCTAAACTTAGACCATGAAATTGGGAGTAAAAGAGGCCACTCCTTCTCAGTTTTAGCATGCAGGCAACCGAGATGAGCATGATAGTAATATTTAGACATAGCATCTTTGACAGCACATAGCTTAGCCAATATAGTGATGGTGGCTTGTTGCTTCTCAAAATCTACACGTGATCAGCTTGGTGAACGATGCTGCTTCTGCTAAAACTGTTCCAGTATGGACTAATGGCCATGTATTTAATGTTGGACCTGTGGTTAGCTGTAGCTTCTCACCACTTCACCTCTCAAGGTCATGTCATTATTGCAGCATTCACTGCTCAGCAAATCTCTGGCACACCATTTTTTGTGGGGGGAAAGAGTGGGGTAGCACCCATCCTCATGCAGCAGCTATGAGATCCCAGAAGTTCTTTCTATTCATGTGAAAAGAGGACTGTTTCAAACACAAACATCTCTACTACAACAGGTAGTACTCAATAACAGAGGCTTGGGCTGTGCTCAGAGGTATTGTGGTCTCCTCTCACTGCTCTCAGAAAGGGTGTGCTGGGTCATGGTGAGAATGTATCCAGCTTTACCAATAAGTGAAAGCCATCTAATTACAGTAAGAGGATCTCAGAGCTGTTGGCTCTGCTTAATGGGTAAGGACAGTTCCTAGAAGTAGAAGAGGGGACTGATTATATTAAAGTCCCACTGTAAAGGGCACTTTGGCATCTTGAACCACTGTGGTTGCGCCCTAGCATAATTCAAGTGCTTAGCCCCAGACAAGGACTGGATGACATGTTACCTGTTCTGATTCCTCCTTATCCTGACTGCTCCTTATCCTGACCTTACCAGCACCTGCCTTTTGCTCCACTGCTAGGAAAAATCATTTGATGCTTTCATTTTAAGGCAGTGCAGAGAAGGTTTGCATGTGCATGTTTATTGTTGGAAGGCTATAATCACTCCTCTAACCCGTTCCTTCCTCTGTTTTTTTTTCTTTCTTTTCAATTTGGTTGGCATCACTGGCTCACATTCACAATTCCCAGTCCTATCATAATCTTTAGATTTCCTTCAAACAGTAGACAGAAAAAAATGCTCATTATTTTTTCTTTCAAACTCAGTCAAGTGCCAGGAAAAAATAAAACACAACAACAACAAAATCCACAAAGCTAGCCATGTACAGCACTGCAGCAGTAGATGCCAATTTATTCCTTTAAACATGATTTCTCAGTATCTTTCTCTCTGCATTTTTCTCTTTCCAAGGTGTTGAGACACTTACTGTACACAAGTTCCCTCCTTTTCACTTATTCTAATATCTTCTTGTCAGGCTGAATGCTGCTGAGGATATACTGAATAACTGAAGACGGTGCCTGGACACCGAATAAAAATTAATCAAGATAATGAATCATCTAAACTTGTGTACTTTGAACTTCCCATAGTAGTCCATTAGAGGGTGATCCAGATAGTCAGCACATACATATACAATTATTATTCAATTATTATAAAACATGTATAAAGCAATGCAAATTTACAAGCCACTTTACAAAGAGAGGAAGGGGTGGTCTCTGCCACCAACAGCTCCCAAAGAGAACACTTCAGAAGAGAAGTCTGGAGTTGCTTGAGGAAGTGGTTTTTAAGTGGGGGGGGAGTGGAAGGAAGATGCCTGGCAGATAACGCTAAACCGCAAATCCCATCCCAGGAGCGGTAAGCATCATAACAGAGGACATGAAGTTGAGGGTTTTTACAAATGTTTTATTTCTGCCCCCAAAATACCAGATTACTTCTGTCAGTGAGTCCCCCAATCTATGACTCCTCAAATTCCCCAGGCTAATCATAATTGGTTCGATTTAATTCTTTGCACTGGTTTCAAGGGCCAATACATTCATACTTAAATTATGACACGCTGTGCCTGTATGACCTTCCCTCACCGCTTACTTAGTCACCCTCTGTCTTCTATTTCACTGTCAACCCCAAGAGTTCAAAAATTATGACCTTCACCCCAAAATCAGGAGTTTAAAAAACAAATTGTTTTTGTGTGTGAGAGACAGTTAGTGTGGTCAACTGTATAAAATTAATAGATTATGGTGATTTTTGCCCCATTTCAGAAACTCTCGCTGTTGCCTGATGGTGCAGCAGCTCCCCAGAACCAAACATTCTAATGAATTAATTAGGTGTCCCCCAGCCCCATATCTGCCTGTCACCCAGATCCCACATCATCTTTTCCTACAGATCCTGAGATTCTTCACTATACCGCCCTCACAGGCCTGGAGAAGAGCAGGGTGCAGATCAGCAGGATCATCTTCTCCCCCTTCCTGGACCAGCTCCAGGGGCTCTTCTCCTCGCTCTGCTCCTCTCCGAGCCTGGGGTTGCAGGGAAGGAGAGGATAGCAAGAGGAGCAGAGTCAACTGATCCTTTTCTCACAGGAGAGAGATCAGGGGAGGAGTAATCAGGCCTACTCTGAGATGCTGGTCTCTTTCATATCCCTCCTCTCCTCCTCCCTCACCCTGTGAGAATTGTGTCAGCTTCCTCTCCTTCTCCCCACCTTCTCTCGACTCCTGTAGGGGCACCTCCTCCAGCAGCACTGACTGGCTGTTCTTTCCCAGGAGACAGGCAAGTAGGGAAAGCAGCCAATCAGAAGGGGCTCCCCACCTGACAGGGCTGATATATGCAAGACGAGCTGGAGCTTCTCATGTCATCGTGAGACTGGTTCCAGGCCCAGCCAAAATCATGTGACTGTCTAAGAACTGGCTATACTGGTATTTGCTCCATTCTCCTTCATAGTTAAGCCTTCTGTTAAGGAAGTGACAACCAAATCTTATCCTACAGGACCTAAGGGCCTGATCCAAAGTCAATTTCAGTCAACTGGCAACTTTCTGTTGAGTTCAGGGAGCTTTGAAACCATTCTTTAGGCCCCAGAATTATCTAATTATTCTGAAATACCAGTCATTATAGCATCATCCCTAAGGACTCCTCTAGTCACAAGTCTTTTATGTTTAAACCTTCTCAATTGCTCTGTATTAAGGATTTGCAAACCCTTGACTATGGTTAAGATACTAGCATTAGCCGGCATACTGATTTTAACTCTCCTCTGAGCCTTCTTTTTTAATCTTTAGTTCCTGACTGTTTAAAATGCTTGTTACCGACTTTCTCCCCTAACTGCTTTATAAAACTAATTCTTTAAACTTAATATTTCTTTCATTAAGCTCACTAGGGGTTATTCACAGCCCCTGGAACCCAATCAGATTTGCACATTTATTAAGCTAATTGACAAGAAATTTAACACATTTCCAATAATGATTACCAGCCATTTGTTACAACAAATCCCCTTTATATCATTTAAGGAGGAAATAATTAGCCTGGTAGAATAATCTTTTAATGGGCTTTGCAGTGATAATCTGTAATGTAAAGACAACATCCAGTTACAGAGGACCATTAAAATATACAGCTGATCCTGAAGTTACAGATGATATAACCTGTTTGATCTTCAGTTCCTGTTTTCATTTTTGTCTGAGCTATGTCTGTTAGAATGGAGACTGTCTGGGACACGGGCAGTGTCTTTGTCTTTGTCAGTTCTGAGCCCACTGGGGATGTTTAACAAACACTGAAAATATAAATACGCCACAATACATGATTAGCAATAATAAGATATGTTTTGCAACATATATATTCACTGACAATATAAAACAACTCTATGAGTGAAAGTATCAGTCACATGGTGTATACACAGGCAAGCTCTCACTCCTTCCAACCGGAAGACTTATTTTTGACTTTTTGATAATAGAACACTAAGGTGAATTTCCAAAACACTGAAAAGAAATCTGTACTTCATGTAAATATATGTGTACCTAATTTCATTGTCATATCGCTAAAGCGTCATGGAACTCTTATACAGCAGGCATAAATTTGACCTCATTATTAAAATTACAGCCTGATTCTAAACACAGTTGTATACCAGTGTAAATCCCTTAGCTTCAGTGATTCACATAGGCACAAGTAAGATTTGAACAAAGTTAGTTCAGAAGTTTTACCATCCAATAAATGTTCAATAGATGCCTATTTGAAATTGATATTGTCCATTTCCTAGTGTACAGGTGTCTACATCTTGAAACAAAATCATTATTGGAGACATTTTGGCAGTCTCAATAAAGCGAGTAATTGCTTAGACATTGAAAGTAAACTTTCTTCTCACCCAAAATTTGATCTCTCCTTGTAAGGGGACAAAGCACAGCAAGAAGCATAGCAGGGCAATGTGGAAAAAATGCTGCTGCTTATACTGTACCTAACATATTGATAAATATTGGGTAAAATTTTCAAAAGTGCCCAAGTAATTTAGGAGCCCAAGCCCCACTGAAAGGATTTAGCGTTCTAAGTCGTTTTAGACATGATTTGAGAATTTTACCCAGTGTATTTATCGTCAATTTCCATCTCCAAGACAGTCCATACAACATTTGTGAAAGGGCAAGGTGTATAAAGAAAGATTCTGGGATTTAGAAATCTTGCTCATTTTCTGCTCCAGTTCTAAGAAAACCAGCATACCCAGAGGAGGCCATTTGCTCCATTTTGCACACACAAACCTTATGTGATGGAAAAGAACTGTGCCGATACAATCTTTCTTCTGTTTGTAAAAGTCATTCACAGCTCAGAAGAGCCTGCATTTGTTGTTTTTTTTCTCTTCACAATTTTTAAGTACATGTACAGCACATATATGACACTAGTCTTTTATTCTTTTCAAAATTAAACTGCAATAAATATGCAAATAGCTGCTTTTCATCTGCATAACACATGCACACTGAGTAAGTATGCAATATACTGCTTTTTGGCATGGAATTCTCTCTTTTTTTCCATATTCCACATTTATTCAATTAAAATGCAACTGAAAGAGAAAAACAAACAAACTTATTTTTGCTTATTTATAAGCAATATTGTGGAGGAATATGCCCAAATGTATTGTCATCCACCATAACAGAATGAAGCTTAAGCTTCATATACCAATCTTAGTATCAGTTTCATCCTTTTTCATATAAAAAGATTTACAAGCCAGGTTGCTTATGAATATGTGCCTGTGTTTTTCTCATCCTATTCTTCCCTGCAAGATATTTCTGCTAGCCAAATTACATACAGAACTCTAAAAGGCAAACAGGGATTTAAATTTGAAAGCTCATTAATTTTATGCAAACTCCATGGTGTATTTTTTTGTTTTGTTTACTTCACAGCTGATAGCACATACCCTGCTGTTGTGCCATGGCCTTTTGTATAATCAGGATGGTCCCAATCCTGCAAATCTGCACAAAGAGTCTTCTAAGTGTATGGCTGGAAGGTATATTAAGAAGTCATCTTGTCCATCCCCCCAGGCTGAAGCACATGCATAAATTTATTCAGATGAGTCATCTCACTGATATCAAATGGGACACATTTAAGCACATAATTACAGTTAAGCACCTCAATACATATTTGCAGGATCGTAGCCTAAGTCATACATTAAAAGTACAACATATGTCATATAATATGATATGTGTGACATCAGAGAGGAAGAAAAATATTCAGCTAGTGAAAACATCAGATATGTTGGCATGTTTTTATTTTCTACAAATAACTATCCTGTCTGCAATGGGTCTCCAAATGTTGAATTTCATGCCAAGTCTTCATGCCTGAAGTGTCGCCACTGTGTTCTTGAAAAAAAGAAAGAACTTTGTTGTCATAAAGCATCTGTCATTCTTTTGCTTATCTGCTGAAGTTGAAGTTCTGTGTTGATGTTTTTCCTATTCTTTTTACTTTCTTCAGGGCTGAGAATGACAAGAATGCAACAAAGGGGGGAAGAGGTCATATGTTTTTAGCTGAGATGCTCAGATGAATGCTCAAGAATGGGTCAGCTGGAAATACCATGCTGAAATTCATGTTAAAAGTAATAGCCCCAGCAACTTGGGTTAGTTTAAAATCTATTATATTTATTTTCAAATATTTATTAAAACAGGAGAGCAACAATAGGAAAGAGAAGGCAGCAATAATTTAATCATAAACCCTTCATATCATATCCAAGGACAAAACAAGAAGTTTTGTTCTAGATTGATAGTGCGTATTATTAACTGCAAAGCCAATCACCATCTAAAAAGAGGAAGAGGGATGAGAGACAGCATGCTTGTACAGCCGCTCCTTGCTGTCCAGATCTGTAAATGTTTCAACATCTATTGCAGAACCGTCCTTAGGATTGACGGTGCCCTAGGCGAGATTATTAAACTGGTGCCTCCGTGCGTGTCTTGCTCTTAGCAACACAAACATAAGCTTACAGTACTGGAAAACTTGCCACATGCATGTTATTAAAACCAGTTTAACTTAATGAAGCACACTGTAATGCTGATGGACTAGCACTAAAGAAGTAGCACTATAGAAAAAATTCTGATTTGACAGAATGATGCAAATAATATCATTTTTTTTAATTTGTCAACATTTTATTGGAAATAAATTTGTCAACATTTTATTGGAAATTTTATATGAAGAGGTATTGAAACAAGGATTAGTTTATTTAATTAAAAGCAATCTTTCTGGCTTTTTTGGCTGCAAAATCAGTTAATAATGTCATCGTATGACAAAGACAAAGTGATGTCTTGTTTTGATTGCAAGAATAGCAAGACCAGTCAAGTGTTCCTGACTCATTGTAGAGCGGAGATAGTTTTTAATGAGCTTTAGTTGAGAAACTCCGTTCTCCTGATGCTACTGTTACAGAATTGTCAGTAGAATACGAGGTAGGCAATGTACACATTAGGATATCATGTCAACAAGTTTGCTGGTATGAATAAAACTGTACAATGTCATCGTCGATTTTTGCATGTGGCCAACCACTCAAATTTTTCGTACAGTTCAAGTCCATTAAAATCAAAATGATCGACCGTGCTTCAGAGGCCTCTTTGGGTCAGGGGTCACCCCAACGTGTGCCCGTGAGGTGTCCTGGCGCTCGGCAGGGCCTCTCAGTGCACCCACATACTGGCTGGAGACGAGCATCTGCTGAAGTATGCCGCCAAAAGTGGCGATTCGATGCACGCCTCATGACGCTTTTGCTGCCAGATGCAATGTCTCATACGCCACCCAATGGTCCTTCATCTGGCGCCCGCAGAGTGAAAAAGGTCTGGAGACCACTGCTCTAAGGCTCTTCACTTTTGTCATTAGTTGCTCTTGTTTTCCTATTTCGTTGAATTTAGTCCCTGTCAGCTGCTGCCAGCTGAGTGAATGGAACCCCAGGCCGACAGTGGGTTGAGTGGCTCAACGGGGTCTCAGCCCGGGGCCTGCTCAGTCCGCTGCCAGCCTGGGATTCCTTGGGGGTCCCCAGGCCAGCAGCGGGTTGCTGAGTGGGCCAGCGTGCCAGGACCCTGGTGGGCAATGGGCGGCAGCAGCCGGAAACCCCAGAGCAGTGCGGGCTGAGCCGCCTGAGCTCGCTGCTGGGCGTGCCATCAAAAACAGCTCACGCCACCTTGGCACCCATGTGCTATAGGTTTGCCGACCCCCTGCTCTATACACTAGTAAGGAGATGAGCATATTACAGTTGTTGGAGGCTCTATTTAGCAGTAACAGGGACTATAGGAAAGTCAGTCAACATTTTTGTTTCTCTGATGAAAACTGGCCCACTCCTTCCCCATACCAAACTTGTCACAAATAATTGTCAACAACTTAATTTGTCTGTTTTTGGCTAAGATATGGATTTTTAAAAAAAATATTGAAATTGAATTCAGGGATTGTTAGCAAGCATTTTTGGCAAACAATTGTTAAATGACAATCTAAATGGCAACACAGGCACTGCTTTCATGCTTGGCTCACCCCCAGCCTGCTGGTCCAAACAGCTGCAGTAGAGGAGGAGATAGGTGGTGGAAAACTGCAGGACCCCAAAATCCACCTCTTGGGGTGCAGAGTGGCAACAGCATGCAAGCAAATTCCTCAGGTCAACTGATCCACGCCAATGGGCACCCCACCGCCCAGCCCAATGGACCAATGGTGAAGTTAGCACAGCATCTGATCTCAGGGACGGAAGCACTCATGGAGCCACAGCAAGCTCATCCTGCCTTTGTGCAACTCCCCATGGATGAGATGGATCGCTGCCAGCCCAGGGGAGAGAACGCTCCCCAGCTAGGGTGATCAGATCCAGATGTCCCTAATTTTATAGGGCCAGTCCTGATATTTGGGCTTTGTCTTATACAGGCACCAATTACCCCTATCTAGGGTGACCAGACAGCAAGTGTGAAAAATCAGGATGGGGTGGGGGGGAATAGGAAGCCTATACAAGAAAAAAGACCGCAAAAACATGGGGACTGGCCCTATAAAAGTGGGACTCTGCTCACCCCTACCCTAACAAATCCTCTGTCCTGAATTTTTCGCACATGCTATCTGGCTATCCCCTAGCCCAGCCCTGAGTGACCATGTCCAATCCTGGCTATCTTGCCGGGAAGTGAGTTACTTTCACTGTCTTCCTCAGCAGGCAACCAGCCAGCCTTCCCTCCCCCCCAGCACCTCACCAACCCAGCCCTGATGGAGGGGAGGGGGAAGAGAGGGGTGTTCCATGGAGGGGGAGGGAGAAACAGGGGGGGTGTTCTGTGGGGCAGAGGGGAGAAGCATGACATTAGGGGGGACAACAAAGGATACTGCCAGAGCCACAGAGCCTGCCTCACCTCACGCCAGGGGAAAGAGTCACACCAGAGACTTCCAGCAGCCAATCCCCTCCCTCAGACTGTGCTGCATTCGGCTCTCTCTAGGACCCAGAAGCTCAGCTCTTACATGCTTCACTGCTTCCTGTTTGTTCAGGCTCTCGCAGAGCGGTGCCCCCCAGACCTAGTGGTGCCCTAGGCGGCTGCCTATTCTGCCTCTGGCTAAGGACGGCCTTGATCTATTGCCTTTTCATCAGAGCTCACTGATGTAATACAAAGTGAACCTAATCCTACTTTTGTCTGTTCCCTGTCGGAGAAGGTTATAGTTCATAACAATAGATACCATAACTCTTGCTGATATTAACACTCACCTAATCATCTGCATTGGAATCCACGTGGCATACTAACTACGTGCAACAAGCAGCACACAAGACATCAGAAAGTAATCCCTCTTTCTGATATAATTCACTGTCTTGTCAGTGATGGAATCTCCAGCTCTGCCTTTTGAACGTAGCTTGGTAGTGTCAGAGCTCACAACTGAAACTGTAAGCTCAAACGAATACACATATAGCACTGAGGAGTTGTTTCAAAGGCCAAGGGAAGTATGCAACTCTGTCATTATGCAGAAGCCTAACTGCTAGTGCAGCACTAACGGGCCTCTTAAATAGTCAGCTAGTATGATTATTCCTAAATAGATGTGGGCAAATAATTCACAATAGAATTTGACATTTTTTTGACTCAAGTGGTTCACGAACAGACCACAACTTCCTTGAATTTGTTATTCAGCAAACAATTTCTGCGAATGATTTTGGTCTGTAGCTCATTCATGATCAGTTTGTGCAAGTATTTGATATTTTAAACACAGTCTTCTTTGACTGGTCACCTATGGCATGTTCGTGTATCCTGAATGAATGTTTGAGACTCTTGGTTTCAGGTTTTCAGTGCAAATACTTAACTTTACAAATTAAAATTTGTTTCCCTTGAATATTCTGTACTATTCTGCCAGAATTCTCGTTTGCAAGCCTATATTGGACCACTGAACAATTGAGTGTTTGTTTGATGTGCTGCCTGCTGTGGGAATAGGGTGTTTCTGTCTTCCTGGTTGTGGATTGTGTTCTTTCCCATAGGCACTGTGCAAAACAATCAGGCAGCTCATGGAGACAGCTTCTGCTGCCCTCTCCCCTGGGATTGGCTGATGTTTCTTAGTAGAGCTGGGCAAATCTTTTCAGATGAAAACTTTATGTGCAATTTCACATTGACCAAAACTATAAATGAATTCATGTTGGTTTTGGTGAATTGTTTAGGTCAAACAGGGGGAAAAAAAAAGGACTATCAAAATGAACTGTTTCAACATTTCTGAAACAGTTCATTTTGATTCTTTCTGGCTAGATATACAAAACACTGGAGGAGGAGGCTGTGTCATTGCCACCACCATTACAACTTTTAAGGTACTCACCTAGGGTCTGGGAGACCTGGGTTCCACTCCCTCTGCCTGATGAAGAGAAAGGATTTGAACTTAGGTCTCCTACCTCCTACTGAAGTACCCTAATCACTAGGCTACTGAAGTATATTGGTGTAGGCAAATCTCAATCTCTTCTGTCAAAGCTTTTAATTTGTTTAAATTAGTTGAATAGTCATTGGACCAGAGAGAGGAAAAGAATAACATTATAACTTGGTGGTCAAGGCACCCACTTGGCTTCAGTAGGAGAGCCTGAGAAAGACCTACCCCAATGGCTAGGGCATTCACCTGAAAGGTAGGAGATTCACATTAGGCAGAAGAAGGAATCGAAGCCAGATCTCCCACATCTCGGTGAGGGCCTGAACTACTGTTCTACTGGTTATGAGGAGAGAAACGAAAATTGGATGAAAAGATCCCACAGTTTGTAACTCAGATAGGTGCATGTGTGAGTTTGGGAGGGAGCAGTTGTGTGACATTGTGTCTGGTGGGGTAACTGAGCATCCTCTTTTGCAGCTTATTGGGCTATATTAATAGGAGCATTGCCAGCAGATCGAATGAAGTGACTATTCCCCTTTATTCTGCACTGGTGAGGTTACGTATGAATTTGTGTCCAGTTTTGTTCCCTCCACTACAAAGGGATGTGGACAAACTGGAGACAGTCCAGCAGAGAGCAACAAAAATGATTAGGGGGCTGGGGCATATGACTTATGTTTTCAAAACATTACAGTCAAATGCACATCAGTGAGATATATGCACAGTCAGCTAAATTCTGTTTCTGTTACATTCATGCAATCTCAGTGACACGTACCAATGAAGTGCATGGGTGTACCTAACAGCAAAATTTGACCAAATCTTCTGCTAGTCTCTGCGGGCAGCCTTCCTCACACTCTGGACTCCTCCTCCAGCTGCTTCTTCCCCTTAGATATACCTCATTCATGCTCTTCTGTCCCGCAATGGACCATTGTATTGGTTTAGCGCAAGATTCCTCATGAAATTGATTTAGTCTTTCAATTGGTTGGCCCTCAAATTGTTTATTTACATCTGTTAGGAGATGAAATGTCTCTCTCTCAATCATCTCTTAACCTCAGCACTTTCATCATTCAGTCAAAGGCACAGGAGAGGTGAGTGCTGTGGGATAATTTATTGCAGTGTTCAGGATTGCTTGGCACATAATCAGTTTTACTGTATTTTAGAAAACTGACGATCATCTTTCAAGTGCTTTTTAATTAAAAGTGGAACTTTGATTAAAGATGCATAAATCTGGCAGTCATAATCCATTTTTATTTTAATGAGAATGTATTCACAGTTTTATTTAATGTTTTGAAGTTTTTAGTGAAAACATGCATTGCATGGGCAACTCATAAGCATGCAAAATAGCTCTTTATACACCAACTAAAATTGGCATCCACCACATTATGTGAACTGCCAGAAACCACAACAACCAACTAGATCGCATCAAAGATAACTTTTTAAATTGTTCAGATGATGACAAAACTCTTAATGCTATATTCCTCAGGAATAGCCAAACATCATGCTATCAGGTCTCATCAGTATTAAAATGGTCACACAGTTTCATCTACGCTTTGAGCTTGTGGAGGAGATAACCATACCCATAATCAGCCTAAAGGTCAAGTCATGTAAGGACTAATGGGCAGCATGTATATACCTTGGGGCTCTGACAACATCATTTAATGCATTATTTTTTTCTGCCTTGAATGGAATTTTGTTTTTGCCTTGTCAGTTGCTAAATGAGAAAACTCTTGAGGGCTACTACCAGTAATAGAAAAGTTTGTTTCATTTTACAGAATCCAGAGAAGTTGATATATAGGAAAAAGTATATTGATAGACAATACTGTGGGTTATGTCTACATTTTGATATTTCAAGGCTATTTCAGTACCACACAATCTAAGAGCAAACTTCTGTTTAACAATAAAGCCTGCCAGATAGGCCAGTTTCTCAAATGTATGAAAACACAGCAGTTCAAAAACTATTTCATTTTTGTTTTAATACAAGAGTGTAATATTAGTGAAAGGTGCCCAATAAACAACAATGCCATATGAAAAAAGTTACTTTCTCATAACGGTTGTTCTTCAAGTGATGCATATATTCATTACGCATCTTGGTATGTGCGCATCTTGTGTACTGGTGCAGAAGAGTTTTTCCTAATGATATCTACAGGGGTAGTCACTCTTAGATGACAGACTCTGATGAACTGGGGAAGGAGAATTGGCTTTGTAATTGACCTATCCAATACATCGTGAAGAACAGGTACCAGGTGAGTAACTTTTTTCTTCAAGTGATTGTAAATGTCCATTACACTAGGTAACCCCCAAGTAATTTCCAGTGGAGGTGGGGCTAGGAATCTCACTGGAAGAGGGAATGCAGAACTGCTGTCCCCACATTGGTGTCTTCCCTTGATGTGGTAGCAATCATATAATGGCTAGCAAATGTGGACTAATGACACTGTCGCTTCTCTGCAGATGTCTGCAATAGAGATATTTCCCACAAATGCTGTAGAGGCTGAGTGCTCTGGCTGAATTCTCAGAGACCTTTTCCAGAGGCACAGCACCATTGATCTTGTAGCACATGACAATAAAGCCAGTGATCCATTTGGACTATTAGGCTATAATAGCCCTCTCATTTGCTCCAGGTGGGTGACAAAGAGCTGGGAAGACACCTGGAAAGGCTTTGTTCTTTCCAAAGAAAATGCTCAGCAGACATCCAAAGTATGGAGTTTTGTCCATCTTTGTGAGCATGTGGGTTTGGAAAAAAGACTTCTAAATATATAAATTAGTTGAAGTGGAAATCAGAAACTACTTTGGAGAAAAACTTAAGGTGTGGCCTAAGCTGTGCCTTTCCTTATAAAAAACAGTGTCTGAAGGATCCATTCTCATTGAGCTGATGACTACTCAAAAGGCCACCATTACTGAAAGATGTCACAACAAACAGATGGCTAACGGTTCGAAAGGGGAACCCAAAAGGGCTGATAACACTAAGTCCTGCTGTGGAGTATGGCTCCTGATAGATGTGAACAATCCTCCTAGGTCTTCAAGGGACCTCGTGATCACAGGTTTAAATAATACAGTCCTACCTGTAACACAGAAATTGCAAGCATGTGCACTTTCATCGAGCTGACCACCAAACTTGTCTCATATGCATAACAAATAATTCAAAATCTTTTGAATCAGAGATTTCACAGAAGACATACTGTGGCTAGCCACCCAGACAGAGAAACACTTCCCTTTACTAAGACTAAGAAGCCCTTAAAGATGATTTCCTACAGTTAAGTAGGATTTTCTGCACTGATTTCAAACAGGATGCCTCCTGTGGGTTTAGCCACTGAAGAACCAGGACATGAGGTGTAGTGACTGAAGGTTCCGGAGCAACACCTGCCCAGGATTCTCAGATATAAGGTCCCTGACTAAAAGCAGGGGATAAAGGTTCCCTGAAGGACAACTTGTGGAGATCTGAGAATCACAGCTGCCTTGCTCAGGCTGGTGCGGTGAGTATCATTTTACATCGTTCTAGCTTCAGCATGAAAATGATTCTGGCAATCAACAGCACCAGAGGATAGGCTACAAGAGTGCTATAACTGAAAAACAAAGTCCTTGGCTAATCAGAATGGGTCATAGCATTTCCCCAACTATATAGATCCCATTTGGGGGTCTGAAAACTCCATAGGTTGTCGCTAGCAGAATATCCTTCACCTCGCTCCACATAAATGGCCCAGGGTTTGACCAATGGAACTTGGCACAGTCCTTTCGCCCCCTCCTCTCAGTGCCCATTCCCACATGACAGCACAGCTTTAATAATCCATGCTTCCATGTTTCCTCTACTGTTTCGACCCATAGAACACCACTTCAGAAAGGGTTTCAGTAGCAGGAATCCACTGAGTCAATGTTGAGGCAGTCAGCACTAACTTTGGTGAGGAATCCTCAAGAGTTTAGCAAGGAATGTTGGCACAAAGAGCAGCTAACTCCTTGGCAGCCACCGAACCCATTTCTCTCAACCTGCACATCCTGAGTCCCATAGACCAACTTCCATTTATACAGGGAAATCAGTATTTTTTACTTTGATCCTGGTACACCAAAGATATTTATTTTTTAGATATCCTAAATAAATGTAGGACTGATCACCAGGCCACGAGAAAGAGATATTAATGAACTGCCCTGGCCCCACATACACCTACACAGAGAATTCTCCCGCTGCAACTAATACCTGAGAAACAACAAGAAATGAAAGGAAGAAGAGGGAGTAAAAACCGTGGATGATGCCCTGACACAGAAAAACTCAATGGGAATTTCTGGATACTCAGCACCTTTAAAAAAAAAAGAAAAAGAATAAAGAAAAATCAGGCCCTCTACTCAAGTGCTTAAAGCAGTATTGCCAATCTCAAACTTTCAAAAATCACGAGTCACACCCTCACCCCCCCAAAAATCACGAGATATTTAAAAGGAAAAACAAAGTGTTGTGTTTTTTTTATTTTCCTTCTAAATTTTTAGTCTGGGATTCCATTTTCAAGGTTTTCTCTGTAATGAGGGCTAGACAGGTTTTCTCTGCATGAGGGCTAGAAACTTTCACTTAGAAAGTAAGTAGAACTTGTCAAGTGGTTACATTATTCCAGGAGCTGGAACTTTAGGTGGAAAAAATCACCAAATAGCACGAGATTCAATATAAAAGTCACAAGGAATTGGCAATATGAATTGTGTTAGGCTTCTGTGTTTGAAAATCTTCACCTAAATCTAAAAAAATGAAGCAAATGAACCCACAAAAATCCTTCTGTTTGGAAAGGAAATGGGCAGAGAACTGGAGGCAGTTAGTGCTTCCAAATGTTCCTGGAAGCCTGAGGCATTACAAAGAGATCAGAGAGAGTGAGATCCTGTACACTGTTCAACATGGCAGGCCCACAGGCACAGGAGATCTGCAATATATTCCAGAGGGTATATGAAGTGGACTGCAATTTCTAAACAAAGTCATTCAGAAATCTCAAGAATACTTTGATCTACACAAGAATGTCACTTAGTAAATACATTGTCTTTACTGTGTCTGGCTGGCTGGCTAGATTATTAGATCTTAAACCTATGTGATAAAGTGAAGTCATGTGAATTTGAACATTTAACAGATGGACTAATTAGAGACCAAATTATCTGTGGTATAATTAATAAGCAAGTCAAAGCAAGGTTATGATGGGAATTAACTTCACTTTGCAAAGAACAATAGATTTGCAGAGCTATTGACAACTGTACTTCCCAAATGAAAGTGTTAACAAGAAGTAAAATAACTGAAGTGCACCTAATTAAAAATGCATAAAGACAGAATAGAAGGCTAAACAAACTGCAGAGATCACACTTTTTTTTTGCAAACAAATTTGGATTCAGTCCTAACATGACAGAAAGTGTCCAGCAAAAAGAAATACTTTATCTCCTGGTTGAAGTTATCCATGACATGAATCATGGTAAAAAAAAGGTTGAGGATACCCTTATGACATGATACAGATCAATATTCACTTAAAATAGTCTGTAAAATAAAAGTGGATTGAACCTAAATTCATTTTGGCAGAGTAAATATCCATTGCTGTGAGTAAAAATAAAATATTTCTATTTCAGGTTGAATTACTAAAAATGCCCTACAGAAATGTCTTTAAATGGAACAGCATGAGTTCTTTTTGAATATAAGAATTAGCTGTTGTACATATGTTCTATTTTAGTGTTATATTTTAGATTCATCCAAGGAGAAAGCTGCTATCATGATTGAAGACACAGTAGGACTTTAGGCCTGGTCTTAACTACTTTAGATTTTTTCTAGATAAATTCTTTTTCTAAAGTTTTATTTAGTGTTCTTAAGGCAACTATAACAGATATGAAAATCATGAATTTATTACTAAATAATATTTTATAGGGAAAGGCATTTACCTATAGAAGGGGTTTATTAACTACTAGAACAGAACCAGCTCAGTGTTAATATAACATATTAAAATACTTAAGTATGGAATGTAGACCACAGTTACTACATTGATTCCTCTGTTAGGATGTTTATAGCACCCACTGACTCAAATGTAGTGCTCCCTTTGAAATATAATGAACAATGATATGTACTGTTTTCGGTGAGTGGACAACTCCGGGGATATCAGCATACATTGGAAGGCATTTTTGACTGATCTCCATACCTTGAGATGGCACATGGGACTTTTATGGCAGGACTGTACCATATCAGCTGGTAACCACAAAGGGGCAGAAATTGAGATGCTGTGAATGGCATAGCTGAAATGAAGTAAATGGATGTACACCAACTGACAGCAGCTGAGTATCTGGCCCACAATTTCTGGCAGGGAAACAGAATGTTATGACTTTATTCAGAACTGCTTTCTAAAATCCCAGAAGGCTAATTCTGTGAATTATAGTCTTTACTGCTATTTAAAAGTCATTACTGATTAAAGCAACAACAGGAATTATGTACATATTATAAATACAGACTAGAATTGAGTAACTTGTATCTATGTCCACTCTTTTCTTTCCCCAACAAGAATATACAACTGAGTGCTGTAGGCCAAGTTTTACTTAGTTTGAAAAGGATTGAAAGCTAGAAGCCTCTGGTAATTGGCTGAGCCTTAATCAGTGGGCAGGGCATTCACATAGGCCAGGGCTTTATAAAGCCGTGCACAAGCGACCAGGGAGCTTTGCAAGGGAGTTTAGCAGGGGAGTGGGAAGGGAGCGGGGATCCCTTGTCGGTTCTGTCTGTGCCCTTTTAATTCCCTTAAATCCTATAAACCAAACTACATTCAAAACGTCTTGTTTCAAACCACTCTTTCATTAACTAGGAGACAATGCAGGCAGAAGCCCAGCTGCAGAGTGGGGCCTATCCAGTTTATTGCACTGAGTGTAGCATGTATGATTACCTGCCCTGTGGGAGGGTGGCATATGTGTGCAGTCGGTGCAAGGAGCTCCTGGCCCTCAGAGACCACGTACGGACTTTGGAGGCCAGGGTGGCGGAACTGAAGGAACTAAGAAAGGCAGAGAGGTATGTTGATGAGGCTTTCTGGTACACTGTAGAATTGTCCCACCTCTGGTCAGACAGCCCCTGCACTTGCTTTGGTCATTACTATCTTGAGCAGTTTAATATCGTCTGCAAACTTGCCCTATCACTGTTACCCCTTTCCCAGCCATCCATTTATGAATAAATTGTATAGGATTGATCTAGACTGACCCTTGGGGAACACCACTAGCTTACCTTCTCCATTCTGAAATTTACCATAATTCTACCCTTTTTTCCCTGGTCTTTAACCAGTTCCTCAATCCATGAAAGGACCTTCCTTTTTATTCCCATGAACAGCTTAATTTATGTAACACCCTTTGGTGAGGGACCTTATCAAAGGCTTCTCGAAATTAAGGTATACTATGTCCATATGGATCCTCCTGTCCCACAATGTTTTGTTGACCCTCAAAGGAACTCTAATCGGTCTTGTTGAACTATTGCTTCAACAGTTTATGTTTTCTATGTGTCTGATAATTTTATTCTAACGAATTGTTTCAACCTATTTGCCTCATGCGGACCATTAGGACTTAACAGTCGAACATGCCGGATCCACCTCTAGATCACCTTTTTAAATATTGCGTTACTTCAGGCTAATTCCAGTCAATTGGTACCACCCGATTTAAAGAACCAGGTTACAAAGTCTTACTTAAGTTGTTCCACAACTTTCAATGAGTTCTTTCCAGAACTCCTTGGTGAATGCCACCTGGTCCTGGTGACTTGTTAATGTTGATTTTCACATTAATTCCAAAACCTCCTCAGTGATACTTTAAATCTGTGACAGTTCCTCAGACTTTGTCACCTCAAAAGCCAGCTCAGGGTTTGGGAATTCCCTAACATCCTCAGCCCTGAAACTGAAAGCAAAGAATCCATTTAGTTTCTGCATAATGACTTTATCTCTTACGCGCTCTTTTGTATTCAATCATCAAGGGGCCACTGGGTGTTTTAGCAGGCTTCCTGCTCTATGATGTACTTACTAAAAACACATTTTGTTATTACCTTTGGCAGTTTTTGGCTAACCCATTCTTCAAAACTCCTCTTTGCCCTTTTCTTATTATACTCTTGCACTTAATTGGCAGTGTTTATGCTCCTTTCTATTTGCCTCCTATGATTCACTTCCACTTTTAAAGGAAGTCTTTTTATCTCTTGTGGTAAAACGTCTGTCTCAGATCTGACTTAGCGTACAAATCTGAGTGCTTACATAAAACTCTCCAAGCTTTTACCACAGCCTTGGCTCTGATCTCGCTTGCCACTAACCCAGGATTTTAGGGCTCCTGGTCACCCTGAAGTCACCCCAACCTTTTCCCTGGTGGGACCCCCCCAAGACCCAGGAAACCCCTGGGTCTCGCCTATCTCAACGGGAAACAGCTCTCCCCCTTGTCTCTCGTATCTGCTCCCAGCTTCCCTCCTGGGTGAGCCTAGGGCGAGCAGTACTTAACTCCGTTGAAGGCAAAACAAACGAGGGAAATCACCCTCCCTGAGGCGATGCATTCAAATCTAGTAAAGCTAATATAAAGAGATTTTCCCACCCCCACTTTCCTGTAGCCTCCACAGAGAAAAACCAAAAACCTCAACCAGGTTTTATAAAAAAAAACTTTATATAAAAGAAAGAAATACAGAAAATTACCCACTGCATTAAGATGTCAACTACGCTTTGCTAAAGAATTATGAATAACCGTTCTGATCAAAAGATAGCCAATTAAACCAGTCCAGCACGTACAACACACATGTAAAATCCTCAAAGCATTAACAGCCTATTTTGCCTTGTTGCCTTTGTACTCACACTTTTAGTAGGAGAAAGTTAAAGAAATTGGAGTTTAGCAGGGAAACTGTTTCCTCCCATAGCCGGGAGAAACAAAAAGACACAGGTTACACAATTTCCTGCCCCTGACTTTTAAAAAATCCAGTGTTCTGTTGGTCCTCCTGTGTCAGGTGTTTTGTTCCCTTTGTTCACCCTTTACAGGTAAAGAAAATTTAACCTTACCTCTCTACTTATGACATCTCTCACTGCCTTCTTTTACATGGTTGTTAAGCCACGGTCTCTTCAGTTCTTTTACTTGTTTTTAATTTGGGTAATTCATTGAAGTTGGGCCTCAAGTTATGGTGTCTTTAAGAAGTGCCCATGCATGCTTGCCAGATATTTCACTTAGTCACTTCCTTACTTCTGTTTACTAACCCCTCATTTTGCATTAGTTCCGCCTTTTGAAATTAAATGCCCGTGTTGAGCTGTTGAGATTGTTCTCCCACCATAGGATGTAGACAGCTATTGTATTATAGTCACATTTTCCAAGTGCTCCGGCTCAGCAATGAAATCTAGCGAATGCACCTCTCAGCGTGTGGATTTCATCAACTTACCGCCTGCTCCTAGAAGCTAGTCAGTTAAAGTATCGCAGAGATGTATAATCTCTGCCACTATTTCACATTCAGCTCGAAGTGAATTGTTGCCAGTCAATATGGGGATAATTGAAATCCCCCACTATTATTGGGTCCTAATTTGATAGCCCTTCTAATTTTTAGCATTTATCATCACTATTACTGTCCTGGTCAGGTGGTCGATAATAGATCTCTAATGTATATTTTTACAGAGCATGACATCTCTATCCATAGTGATTCTATGGAATGTGGATTTGCTTAAGATTTTACTTCATTTGAATCTACCATTTCTTTCACATATAGTGCGCAACTCCCACGACCTCCCCTATACCTGTTCTGTCCTTGCCGATATATTTTTTGTCCCCGGAATGATTGTGTCCACAGATGCTCTCAGTACGCCAGTTTCTGATGGCTATTATATCAAATAGCCCCTTTATCACAACGCACTCTAGTTAACCATCTATTTATTTGGAGCTTCTATCATTTGTGTACAACCACTTTTAAAAACTTGTCCCCGTTTATTTGTCTGCCATCTTCTAGATCGTGTCAGATTCTTTTATGTGACTGTATTCATCATGATCTGGCCTTACATTATCCTCTTCCATCCTCTGCTCCTTAGCTTAACCTGGAGATTCTTCTATCATGACTCTCCCCTAAGAGAAGTCGTGTCCCGGATCCACAATGCTCCTCTGCAAGCAGTCGGCTTTCCCCATCTCCTAGTTTAACAGAACGCTCACAACCTTTTTATGTTTAGTGCCAGCAGTCTGGTTCCCACTTTGTTTAGGTGAGCCCATCTCTCCTGTACAGGCTCTCCCACCATCCGCAAAAGTTTCCCCAGTTTCCTAACGAACATAACCCTCCTCTCTTACACCAATCGTCTCAATCCACGCACTGAGACCTGAATGTTCTGCCTGCCTACCTGGCCCTGCAGTGGAACTGGAGCATTTCTGAGAATACCACCATAGAGGTCCTGGATTCAGTCTTTCCCTACAGCCTACATTTGCTTCCAGACATCTCTCCTACCCTTCCCTATGTCACTGGTACCTAACATGTACTCATCGACCATCTGCCTTCTCCCCAGCACTACACCATAAGTCTGTCTAGATGCCTCGAGAGATCCGAACTTTGCCATCAGGCAGGAAGTCACCATTATGGTTCTCCGGTCATCACAAACCCAGCTATCTGTGTTTCTTAATGGATTGAACTCTCCATTACTAACACCTGCTTTCCAGCAATCTAGAGTTCCCTCCCATAGAGGCACCTCGGTGCGACGAGGCAACCCCCCCATCTGGAAGGAGGCCAACTATGCGAAAATTTCCCTCTACTCCCATATGACTGCTCTGGTTCCCTAGGGCCTTTCTTCCTCCTTCAAAATGCAC
>NC_133770.1:199860633-199880706 GCF_003597395.2 Chelonoidis abingdonii
TATAAAATCATGAGTGATGTGGAGAAAGTGGATAAGGAAAAGTTATTTACTTATTCCCATAATACAAGAACTAGGGGTCACCAAATGAAATTAATGGGCAGCAGGTTTAAAACAAATAAAAGAAATTTCTTCTTCACACAGCAGACAGTCAACTTGTGGAATTCCTTACCTGACGAGGTTGTGAAAGCTAGGACTATAACAGCGTTTAAAAGAGAACTGGATAAATTCATGGTGATTAAGTCCATAAATGGCTATTAGCCTGGATGGGTAAGGAATGGTGTCCCTAGCTTCTGTTTGTCAAAGGATGGAGATAGATGGCAGGAGAGAGATCACTTGATCATTGCCTGTTAGATTCACTCCCTCTGGAGTACCTGGCATTGGCCACCGTTGGTAGACAGATACTTGGCTAGATGGACCTTTGGTCTGACCCAGTATGGCCATTCTTATGTTCTTATGTTCTGAATGCTCGTAAAACCATGTCAGCAAGTTTCAACAGGGCTTCCATGTTATCTGTATTTGATATGTTTTTCTTTTCCTCAACAATACTCTGTGACAATGTAGGAAAACATATTTCATTCTGAGAAGCATTCTATTCCTTTTAGGTAGGAACACTGAAGGGAATTTCTGATAGCTATGAGAGGTAGACAAAACTGATTGTTGGTTTGATGGCATTCTGAAAAAAATCTGTGCAGATCAAATGGATTATGACATTTTCAAAATTTCTGGTGAACTGAAAAAGTCCATTCCAGAGCAAGGATTTCACCCCGGGTCTCCCATTTCCCTCATGGGTGCCCTAAGCACTGGATAAAGGTTATAAGCAAGGGTGGTGGCAGCAGCAGCACCACTACCTTGTCCTGCCGTTTGTAAAAGGCCAAAAGAATGTGTGTCAAATTCATGACTAGTTTCAGGTTGACCAAAACTCAATTTTTTGACAAATAAATGATTTTTTCCAAAATATTTTGCCCAGTTCAAGTTGCTATCCCTATTGGATTGATGAGAAATATATTTTATAAAAGGAGAGATATTGAAAAATCATGTGGGCAAATATTTGGTTCCCAGAAAGTGGCATTTGTGTATATTAGAAAATTAATTATGTATTCATACATACATCTATTGATAATTACCAAGCTACAAAATGTCTTAGAAATACAGAAATACATCAGTGATAGGAAACTCTGTGTATTATGGGTAAAATCCTCACCCTTGCGACATCAGTGGGAATTTTGCCATTGACTCTAATGGAGCCCTGATTTCACCCTACATTTTTATATTACTTGCTTAACAGTCTGTGCTAGTTGTCTAAGTAGTACAGCTGTCTGAATATTGCAAGAAGCAATTTTCTAAAAATGTCAATATTTTGACATGAAATGGTTTAGTTTGTGTTTGTTTTTTTTTGTTCACTTTCAGGGATTATGAATTTCCTGGCTAGGATGTCTGTGAAAATAAAGTTTTAAGAAAATAATTGTGAATACTCTAATACTAGATATTTTATCTATGCTTAGACATTTAAGGTCTGATTTTTATAATTTAGATGTGCAATTCAGGGCAAAACTGCAAACCTAATTTGCATACTGAGTTGCTACAATTAAACATTTAAATGGCATAATTGTACATGCAAATTTCCTTGGTCATTTTCATGTACAATTATTAGTTTTTCACGCACATCTGTAATAAATGTATGCAGATTAAGTGTGCTTTTATATCCCACTGTTCACTCTTATCCTATATGAAAATCATGTTCCTTGTGACAGTTATTTACACTATTTGTTAAAAACTGAAAAACAGACATAAGACTGATGGAAGGTTCAGAATCAGAACCAATCAAGCCACCCCCAAGAGTGAGTGTTCCTATTGTGTTTATTATAGAGTTTCACTAGAGTTGTAACATGTGGAGTAACACAGTGCTCAGTCCTTTCACTGTTCTTATTTAAACACCTATCTGCAACCATTGAGGGATATCTTGAAATGACATGCTGGGATGTCATTGTAGTAACACTAGAGGGCTGGTGATTTGCATCAGCTCTGTCTGAGGTTTAGGGGTCACTCTGACCATAATCTCAGTCTGCTACACTTGGGTAGCAGTGCCTGGAGAAAGCTCTATGTAGACAACCTTTTCTCAGATACTTCAGCGAATGAAGAAACAGAACCAAGTGAAAACACAAATGATGCAAGACAGAAGAGGAAAACACTATGTGAAATGGTGACCACCACTACCTCATCCTCTACTGAGTGTATCCATCATTCAACAGTTAAGATAATGCCCATCTTGGGGTTATATTGCATTCCTTGTTCATCATGGACACTCAAGTGGCAGGAGTTAAAAAAAAACAAAAAAATCCCAAACAAACAACCCCCCCACACACTTTCTTCTGTCTCCAGTTTTCAAGCCAATTTGATCTAGAGATGGGTGGGTGAATAATGTATTTTTCAGTTCTATGGCAATTCTGAAAAAAAAAAAAGTTTCATTTGAGGTTGAACCAAAACCCCTTTTTTTGGGGATGGGGGAGAGGGAGCTGAATCAAAAAGTCAAAAACATTTCAAGTCAGACACAATGTGTTTAATTTCATTTTTCAGTATTTTGACAAAAGCAAAGTCCAAAGCTCTGATACACCCTCCCAAAGGATATCAGGTAGTTTCCAACCCTCCTCATACTCAAATCTCAGGATTCATCTCTTTTCTAAAGACCAGGAGCACACAAAAAATGTTACAAGGTGAAAATATACAATTAAACCTAAATGTAGGATGGAGAATTAAGTGTCCCATCTAGACACTGCTTCTGTTATCAATAATATATGCTATGATAATATTACGCTTCACAAATTCTTAAACAACCACAGGGGGTTGCATGTGTGGGTGATGTGATAAGAAGTTTAGATCTAGATCTTAATCCAACGTGAACTTTCTCAAAGTCATGGAAAAGAGGGAACAAGGAAATGTGTTCATATCTAGGAAACAGATAAATTAGGGTTGCCAAATTAGTAAAATTGGGGGGCGGAGTTATAATATATTTTTGATTAATGTACCCCACAATATCAAATTCCAGGCAACAGAGTGATCAGTAAGAATGGATAAATATCCTTTTTTTAACACCATGCTTAAACCACCATCGCTATCATCTAGGGTAAAATGCAAAAATTTGGGAGAAGTCTCTCATAATTAGGTTTGTCCCTCACTAAGAACCCTGTCTATAGGAAGTCTTGCCTCTAAAGAAATCAGCCATCTACACTTTACAGTGATGACAGAGAAACATTCAAACATGACATTTTATTCTTGTTCTGAGTACTGTAGAGTACCTCCTCATCTCCTCCCCACATTGTGAGACTTTTAACATCGCTAGCAATCACTTGGACCATACCTTCCTTAAGGATAAAATTAGATAAAGGAGACTTCCATGCCCATTATGACCGAACTTACAAATAAAATTATTCTCTCGGTTGGGTGAGTATTAACTATGTTACAAAAGAAAACTGGACAACCTCAAATAGGAGTTATGTATTTCCGGGGTTATTACAGGTGTTTTTCATATCCATGTAACTCTAAATCAGGGATCGTCAACTTTTTGCATGCAACTCTCCAGAGAAAGCCCCTTGGCGGGCCGGGCCAGTTTGTTTACCTGCTGCCTCCACAGGTTCAGCTGATCGCGGCTCCCACTGGCTGCAGTTCGCCACTCCAGGCCAATGGGGGCTGTGGGAAGTGGCGCAGGCCAAGGGATGTACTGGCCGCCGCTTCCCACTGCCCGTATTGGCCTGGGATGGCAAACCACAGCCAGTGGGAGCCACGAGCAGCTGAACCTGTGGACGTGGCAGGTAAACAAACTAGCCCGGTCCGCCAGGGTGCTTACTCTGGAGAGCTGCATGCCAAAGGTTGCCGATCCCTGGTCTAAATGCTTCTGTGACTATGAGGGTAGTTACTAGGACTGTCAAAGGGAAATTTGTAAGACCAGCTATTGGCATGATCCTATTATTGAAAGGGAACTCAATATATGACATAAATGCCAGCCCTTATGGAAAATAGCACTGGGCAGGAACAAGATATGCATCAGTTTGTAAAGTGTTTTAGATAAAAAAAGAATGCAAATTTAAAAAAAAAATCAATCTTTTTTTTAAATTATACTGGTGAACATTAGAAGGTCAGCATTTGTCAGTGTTACTATACAACAGTATCTGTGAGATCACACTATTTAATATATAGGGCATAAAATGACTTTAGTCTGTTAACTACTTTGTGTTGATGATTGGCAAATGCTGTCTTTTCATGGTTGCCATTATTTTGTTATTAGCTGCCATCTAGAAACAGTATTTCTAAAGCTACCATTATAGTGAGAAGACGAATGTCAGGCCAGAAGTAGGGAATCAGGTAGCAAAGAGTCTATTTGCTTATTACCAAGAAGCACCACTAAGATTGTCTCTCCATCAGCTGTATCATGTACAAAGTTAGATTCCATCAATCTTTATTTCACAAGACAGCTAAAAACATTATGACATTTAAAAGAGTAAATACAGTCTTTTTAAACTTATTTGTATAAATGTATGGATAAGGGAGTATCGTACTTTTGTCTTTAATCCAAACCATAGTCATATTGCCTAAGACAAGATCAACTAAACTGTTAAACTTCTCCAGATGCAACTATTTAAATCAAAACTCTCCATTTCCAGATCCATGGAGGAGTTTCCTAACTGTTGCACATCAGATAAGCTTTCACTTTAATTTAATAAAGATGAAAACAATCACTGTTTAAAAAAAGAGATTGTAGATAAGATTAAACAGATATTTCTTCCAAAAAAACCCTAACAACAAAATGAGAAAATAATCTTGAAAATAGTCCAATCTATTATTAATTAAAGAACACAGATTACTTTAAATATTCTACTGCATAAACAAAAGGCAATCAAATTGGTAGGTCTTTACCTGAGGCAAAGACTTTTATTGATTTCTTGTTTAAATAGCCATCTACCAATACAATTGCTATATTCAAAATCAATATACCCACACTCAGTCACAAGCCATAGTTTTAATTAAAAAATAAATCAGGCATTTGGGATATAAAAATACCAGTGAGTTTTACTGAAAATAAAAAAAAATGCATTTACTATATAGTACTTTATATAGTTTATAAAGGGGAAAAACAACATTTAGAAGTATGCACTGTCACTAACTGGGACTGTTTTTTATGGCATCATTTTTACTTTTATAGTCATAGAAACTGGAGCTGTTAAAGGTGTACTACTGGTAGATCATTTTGACCAATGTCCTTCCTTTCCAGCACATCCTTTCCCTTCTCATCTCCAGACCTTTCAGGACAAATACAATTACCTGGTACAGTAACTAATATAGCCCAAGTTCACATTTAAAAGAGCCAAAGGTATAAAAGAGGATTCAGAGGATCAGATTCAAGAGTCTAGAATACTCTGTCAATGGAAACCAAGAGTCCAACTTATTTTCAGGTCATTCAGCAAGGCTCACCTCTTCCCCCACACAAGCATTCCACAAAGAATAAGGATGTTGATAAACTGTAGAGGGTTCAGAAAAGAGCCACTAGAATGATTAAAGTATTGGAAAAGATGTTTTATAGTGATATGCACAAGCAGCTCAATCAATTTAACTTATCAAAGGCAGAGTGAAAGGTGTTCTGATCACAGGTTATAAATCCTCACATGGGGAACAAATAATTGATAACAGACTCTTCAGTCTAGCAGACAAAGGTATAACATGATCTAGTGGATGATAGCTGAAGCTAGACAAATTCAGACTGTAAAATAACAACATGTACATTTTTAACAGTGAAGATAATTAATCATTGGAACAAAGTACCAATTGTTGTGGTAAATTCTCTATCACTGGCAATTTTTAAATCAAAATTGGATTTAAAAAAAAGAAAAGAAAACGTTCTTTAGTTCAGCAGGAATTATTTCAGGGAAGTTCTATGGCCTGTGTAATGGAGGAGATCAGACTAGATGATCACAGTGGTTCCTTGTGACCTTAGAATCTATTGAAAAAACAGAACAAAAGAGAACTCAACCACACATTGAAAGGTAGAAAGCCTTCAGTAAATGATAATGGGAGAAGTGCTTTAGAAATGCTTCTGGAATATGTAGTATTTCTTCTATTGCAAAGGAAATCCTGGCAGTTCCTTAGTGAATTAGCTTTATTAATGAATAAAGTTCTCAGGGGTGAAAGTGGGCCAGTACAGGCCAGTACGGTGTGCCGGTAAGAAGCCGATACCGGCCCGTATGCAGCCAATGTTAAAGTGCTGCCGCGGCAGCGCTTTATCATCATTGCCCCTTCCCCCCTGGGGCCGCTGACATGGGAAGGGCAAAGGGGGCAGCTATCCCGGGGCCGTCGATTTAAAGGGCCCCAGGGATCCTGGCTGCTGCCGCTGCTACTGCAGCAGTGGCCAGAGCCCCGGGCCGTTTTAAATCGCTGCTGGAGCCCCAGACAGCATGACCCAGTCAACACAGATGGGCTGGCTGGGGGAGGCTGACCACTCTCAGGCCCGCCTCTTCTGCCTGGGGCCAGGCTCCTTCTGCCTGAGGCCCTGACCCTTCCATGGGCCCGTAGCCCGAACCCGTACAGGTAAGAATTTAATATTACTTTCACCCCTGAAAGTTCTTCACCTGCACATGCTGAGTTACATAACCAGCTGCAGTGGGAGAAGATTATTTCCCAGGCCCATCGTTGTGGGTGATTTGAGGCTCTAACCTCCTTTTACCTCTCAACCTAGATGCACTGTTCTTCCTGTTAGCACTTCGGAAGACAGGAGAAGAGAGGGAGAAGATGCCCATTCAAGATATGTAATGATAAGGAAAAGGATTTCAGATGCCTCCAAAGTGAAAAACCATACTTCTTGTCCAGCTTTATATGACAACCCAGCTCTCCATAATTACTGAAATTGAGGGAGTCATTTTTATTGTCCGTTTTTAAAAAAATATTAATGAGAGAACTGTGTCTTTAGCCTAATTTATAGGTATTTAAATATGTTACAATATAATGCTTTCAGCACTTCTGTTTTACATGCTCTTTAATCTGCCTGTATAATTAGCGTTTTACTGACCACCTCTTGAAAGCACTCAGGCTCTGACCGCATCTTCTATTTTTCTCAGTACAAAAGTCAATTTTATCTGCAAGTCATATAACACAGCTGTGAGCCATAATTTTTTAAACTTGGTTTTTCAAAAACTACTTAGCTTCCTGTTGGTTTAATCCCAGAATGGAATGGACATGATTTTTCCCCCTAGCGAAACTACATTTTTGGCTGTAACAACCAGGCAAATTTATCAAGGAACTACTCTTATATCAGACAAACCCACAATAGCATAGCTCATGTCCCAGTTTAGTAAGATTGTTTGTCTTGTGAAATGATAAGAGAGAAGGAAATGAAGAGAAAAATGTGAATTAGTATGGGTTAGTATGCAGTGAACTAATACCAAAACTGGATTGAACAGTTACAATAAATAGCCATAATTAATGATAAAAAAATATCTGCCTTGCAAAAAGTGCTGGAGCTGAAGGCTTTTCTGGATGACTAATCTTATTGTCAGCATATGTAGCCGAAAGGAGAATGATCCTTCAAAGAGTAAATGTTTTTTCCATCTTGTTACCAGGAGAGGAAGGAGGAAGAAAGATCCCCATCTGCCAGTGGGCGGAGTTTTATATAACATATCAGTGAGTACACAGGAGACAGTGCTAGCATTGCACAGTCAGGAGCCAGTTGCTGGCTTCTTGATGAAGGGAGTCATGTAATTCAGTCATTTTAAAAGGTCCACTAGTGTAAAACTCACTATTTTAGATTTAATGTATTTTTTGTTTACATTTACTTAAAATGCAGGAACTGTAAACACGACCTTATTCCCCCCTTCCTCTCCAACAAGCAAGACCTTAACTCACCCTACCAGCCACACCCTCCCACTGCAGGATAATACAACTGAGTCCTTCCAGTATTTAATTTGTGCCGAGGCTGAGCCCTGGCACCTCCAGGTTTGGCAGTTCATCGCTCCAGCACCTCTGGGCTTGCCGCATCAGTTATGAAAAAAATTGCTTGAACTCCAGCACCTCTTTCATTACAGATTAAGCCCCAACTCCTTCCTACTACTTGTCAAGCCTTATGATGGCCTTACCACAACTCCACGTCCCAGCTGTAAAACTTTCCCAGGTTTCATCCAACTTTAAAGTTGGTACTCTGCTTCTTCCTGTTCTATTCCTTCCTATGTCCTGGTGTGCTCTTTGAGGTCTGGCATTCTATTTGAAATTTTTTTGAACGTTTATTAAGTGGTGGTTACTTAACTCTGGGGGAAATGGCTAATATACTGGTGTTCTGGGAATTCCATTGTCAAGTAGAGATCAAAATAGCTTGTTACTCTTTTTATTATTCTGTGCAGTGGAAAAAATATTTGTATTGTTTGAGCCTAAAATGTTTTTATTCATTATGTACAGAAAACAACATCCTCTGATTTCAGACTAAATTGTCACTAACATTAGTATTGTCAGTGACAGAGCTATTGGTGTATACAACTCTGGTCCCAGGAACAAGAAAATCAGTAGCTAAATCAACAACAGATAGTCAAGTTTACAAGAAACTTAACAAATATTATTAATCAGTAACTGATGCTGATATATTTAGAGAGATAAGATGGTGATGTAATACTTTTATTGGAACAACTTCTGTTGATGACAGAGACATTTTTTTTCACTACACAGAGGTCTTCTTCGGGTCTACAGTTTGTCTCTTTTCACCAACAGAAGTTAGTTCAATAAAAAAATGTTACCTCACTCACCTTGTCTCTCTCATATCCTGGGACCAACACAGCTACAACTACACTGTAAACAACAATAGCTGATATATTTATAAGGCATATGAAGAACATAAGACAATGGAACATCTAGTCCAGTATCCTATCTTTTGACAGTGCCTGGTATCAGATGCTTCAGAGGGAATGAATAGAACAGGACAATGATTGGCATTCAGAGGTTTAAGGACACCCAGAGCTTGAGGTTGTGTTCCTGACCATCTTGACTAATAGCCATTGGTGAACCTGTCCTCCATGAACTTATCTAGCTCTTTTTTAAAACCAGTTCCATTTTTGGCCTTCACAACATCCCCTAGCAATAAATTCCACAGGTTGACTTACATTTTAAACATAAGGCTGATTAATTTTACTACCTCACTTTCAACAGCACTGGTCCCAGTACAGATCCTTGGGAGACCTTGCTATTAACCTCTCACCACTATGAAAACTATAATTTATTCTTTATTTCCTATCTTTTAACAAGTTTCTGATCCTTGATTGGACCTTCCCTCTTATACCATGACTGCTTATTTTGCTTAAGAGCCTTTGCTGTGGGAATGTTGAAAGCTTTCTGAAAGGGCACGTACACTATATCCACTGGCTTATCCTTGTCCATATGCTTTTTGACTCCCTTAAAGAATTCTGATAGATTAGTGAGGCACGGTTTCCCCTTTATAAAAAATCATGTTGACTCTTCCTCAACATTTTGTGTTCATCTATGTGTCTGTGTAGTGAGCCTCCCTGGACACCAAAGTGGGCGAAGCCAGCAAATCCTGTGCCCACCCCTCAGAGATCAAGGCACAGGACAGGAAGTATAAAAGCCCAGAGCTCACTTGAAGCTCAGCCACTGGAGAGACCAGATGCCTGTGGTGTAGCTCCCAGTGGGGAGACCACAGCGATCAGTGGCCGAACCAAAGACTGGCCAGACCAGCCAATCCTGATGCTAGCCTGAGCCCAGAGATGCTACCAAGCCTACCACTTGCCCAGTACCCTGAGGAACTGCCAGGCCTACCATTTGTCAGTTACCCCGAGGAGCTGCCAAACCAACTGCTCACCAGCTACCCTGAAGAGCACGTGGTGTGTGACCCCATGGAGGACACTGTCCGGACCCAGGTACCTCTAGAGGGGGAGGTAGGAAGTAGCCTGGGGGCAGTCAACCTGAGTCTGGCTGCAACACTGCCAGACCCAATGTCAGTGTGTTGTGGTCAGGATCCCCACTGATGCAGCAGCGGGTCTTCTGCCACTGCTAGAGCCCCAGGCTGGGACGCAGTGAAGTGTGTGGGCCTGTGTCCCCCCTGCCATCCACCTCACATATGGCAGTCTCCCCGATCGCTCAGAGCCAGGATCCTGGGGATTTGCTGTTGAACCTGTTTGCTCAGCCCCTGCCTGAGGGCCTGAGCTACTGACTGTTGCCCCACCCTGACTCAGGGTCTGGGCTTGCTCTTATTGAACTGTTTGCTCTCCTCCTGCCAGAGAGCCTGAGCTAATGACTGTTTGCTGCACAGCTAAGCTAATTCCCCAACACACCTGACACAAGTAGTGAAGCAGTCTAGCTCCCCACTGCCCCAGAGGGAGACAAGGCCGACCGAAGCTCCCTATCATCTGATAATTATGTTCTTTACTATAGTTTCAACTAATTTGTAGTAAGCAAGTCAAAGCAGCATTACATTAGCTATCCTCCAGTCATCTGGTATAGAGGCTGATAAGCGATAGATTACATACCGCAGTTAGTAGTTCTGTAATTTCATATTTGAGTTCCTTCAGAACTCTTGGGTGAATACCATCCAGTCCTGGTAATATTACTGTTTAGTTTATCAATTTGTTCCAAAATGTCCTCTACTGACACTTAAATCTGGGACAGTTCCTCAGATTTCTCATCTAAGAAGGATGGTTCAGGTGTGGGAATTTCCCTCACATCCTGTGCAGTGAAGACTGATGCAAAGAATTAATTTAGCTTCTTGGCAATGACCTTGTTTTCCTTGAATACTCCTTTAGCAAGACAATTGTCCAGTGACCCCAATGATTATTTGGCAGGCTTCCTGCTTCCGATATACTTAAAAAAATGCTGGGTTTTTTTGTATTCTGCCAGTTGCTCTTCAAATTCTTCTTTGGCTTGCCTAATTATATTTTTACACTTGACTTGCTGGAGTTTATGCTCCTTTTATTGGTTTGGGTCTTAAAGAAGGAGAAAAATCATTTCAAACAATATACACCATAGGTAAATTAATGGTCATATGAACATTGTCTCAATCATTAGAATACATTGTGTGCTATAAAATTATTAGGTGAAATTCTATGTTTGTGTTATACAGGAAGCCACTGGATGATCATAATGGTTGACTCAGATTTATGAATCTGTGAAAAGGTTTTACTAGCATGAGTTTGGGATGGAAATGTAAAGCTGGGATTTACAAAGGATATTCAAAGGGAATGGCCACCTAACTCTTTTAGGCTCTTTTGAGAATCCCAGCAGAAGTTCTTATATCACACCACGCCATCATGCACTCTGTTTCTATCACAATTTATGGGGGCAGGGAAATATCTTAGTTGTTTCTAAGAGCTTTAAAACTTTTTATGTATTGGGACTACTTTTTTTTATCCCTCTGCCTGTAGAGCCTTGTAGCTTGCTTAATTCCATTGAATGCAGCTGTTCACGAGTATGAAGGAGAGGGAAAAAAAAATAAAACAAAACTTCCAAGAGTCACCTAAGAGCCTTTATACATAAAATTTAAATTCCAATATTTCAGAACATGCAGCACCTGTTTCTCCATTTTTCCAGTGGTGTAAGCTTGCAGCCTAGATCTCAGGCTATTTATATTTAAGGAAAATTACACATTTCAAGGGGAAAGAATAAAATATGCTGGATGTGTGGAGGGCTGATTAAAACAAACAAACCAAAAAAGACTAGCAGCTGCTTGAAGATGTTCAGAGGTTTGGAATGTTGGAATAAGCTCCAGAAGGGGTTCAGTGGGCAGAATTCAGGTAGGTGGTCAAAAGTAAATGACAAACACAAGTTGTTATTACTTAGCTCTGCAACTGATCACATGGATATCACCTCCATATATGTGATAGACAAATACAATATATTACAATGCTGTATATATTTTCAATTTGATACATACATCAAAGATCACAGTTTTGACTTTCAGCCATGTAAAGCCACATTTTGAAAAATAGCCTCTCAACTTACCATGTGCAGAAATATATGTGCAGAACCGACATTTGCATGCAGTAATGAGGACTTGCATGCAAATCAGGTAAGTGTGTTTATGTAGTTTTCACTCCTAATACAAGCACTGAAATAGAAGTCTACACAAATGTTACAATAAATGGTTAGTGGCTTGTTAAAAAAACTATTTTATGTATGTTTCATGTCTTGTATGCTGTGTAAGAGAATTTTTCTTAACTCCATTTAATTATGAAGGGTTACTTGCATAAGATCAATTAATGTGGTATATTACATTAGCCAATCATCCCATCCACTCATAGATGTTGGAACTAGGGCTTCTGGGGTGCTGCCTCACTCCCTGGCTTGAAGTAGTTTCCATCATATACAGGGTTACAGTTTGGTTCAATGGCATTCAACACCCTCACTATGTAAATTGTTCCAGCACCCCTGTATCCAATGGATTTGGCTAAAAGAACTAACAAAACTACCTAGGGATAGATATGGGGTTCACCCAAGGTCTGGGTTCTCAGAATTATTCTTTGTGTGACTTACTGTGATGAAGTAGTTACAACTTTAGACAAATATAAAATTTAGTCATGTATCTGAATACCCTGGCTAAAGTTCAGTTCTGAGCTGTGAGGCTCAAGCTGTCCATACTGTGAATGCTATTAAAACCAAAATACAGACAAAAAAACCACCCAAAACAAACAACAATCAAAACACCACACTTTGATTCGGTCACCTCTTAAAGTTCTGAAGTAAAAACACTGATATAGTTGTATATCTGTAAGGAAGCAGAGCTTCATGGCTCTTTTGCTCACTCTCACTTCTACATAATGCTCATGAACACACAATAGCCCCTTTGATGGGCATTATTTCACACCAATACACGACTCAGGCTTAATGTAGCTATATTCCCTTCTCTTTAGCTATGACCTATGCTGAATTTCTATGCATTTTAGCTTATTTGAATACAAATACACAGATGGCTTCAGGGTACAGAATAGCTAAGTGTGAAGTGTTTTTTACATACTATTCTGGCCTAGGACCCTTCTGCTTTAGGACCATTTCCCAGCATCAGTCCAAGTGAAGCTTTTACTATGGTGCCAACTGTGCTCCAGCAGCTTCTGAATTTTAATTTGTATTTAAAAGTTTAACTTGAATGCATTTCAGTGCTTTAATGTTTATTTTTAAATAGAAAGTGGAGAGGCCCAGCTGCAGATGTTGAGGTGCTATTAAAAGCCACAGCCAAATGTAGCAGTTCCTATTTTTAAACAGCAGTTGCTTTATGAATTCATTTACATTTAATTTTGATCAGGGCAGGATATGGCATCACTGAGAACTTGTTTTCCTAAAGATATATTAATACCTAAAGGAAAGTCAGAGGCTCTATTTGCCAGGATCTGAAATGAAGAAGGGGTTTTCTGCAAAAACTCTTAAAATAACACATTTAATATAGCTAAGCGTGTGGATGTGAGTTCAATGGCACATCTTTTATTTTTAAAATGTCTTAAAAATACATAGCAGAAGGAAGAGCTAGCACAGTGGTTTGAGCATTGGCCTGCTAAACACAGGGTTGTGAGCTCTGTCCTTGAGGGGGGCCATTTACGGATCCATGGCAAAAATGTTTAGTGGCTTATTTAAAAAAAACTATTTTATTTATGTTAGGATGGGTCCTGCTTTGAGCAGCAGTTGGAACAGATGACATCCCGAGGTCCCTTCCAACCCTGATATTCTATGAACAAGAATGGGCTCTACTTTCTAAAGCGAAATTCTGGTCATATGATTGGTGTTTCACTCTATGGGACATTCTGCCTCCATACCACACATGGAACTCCCATTGATGTCAAATGAGTGTCCTCATTTCTTGGAAGCCTTCACATTGCTCCCCAGCACCAGTATACTGTCCTGCTGGTCTCCCACCCTCCCTGGCAATATAGTATACACCTGTGAAGAGATTCTCCAACATCTATGGAGGGACCCAGATTGCATTAATACTCCTTGAAGCACTCTTAATTCTATGGGGTCTGAAAGCAGCTGTTTTTTGTCTCTGTTCCCTAGAATCCACATTTCTAGAAAGCTGAATCACCACGGAGCTTGTGTGTAGGAATGGCCGTCAATTTCTATAAGTATCTAAGCATGGGGTGGGGTACCACAGAAGAAGGAAGTCTCCTTTCCCTATTCCACTTACTTCAGCTTCTGTGTGCTAAAAAAGTTAGGAAGAGATCCTGAAGTATATTATAGAAAAATAAATTACTAGCCAGATGTTCCTCCACTAGATCTTAAATGGTAGTATTTTAAATTCAGTGCATTGTATAGTTTTGCAAATGAAACTAACAAGCTGTGTATTTGTAAGCAATTACACTCACTGCCATAGCACCCTTTGGTGTTGGAGCAGGAAATTGCAGGGGTATTTGCCTCCATGTTGATCAACCTGTTTGGCCCTGTGATGGCCTTTTTCTGTCCAGGACTTAGCCCTCGGGTTATGTCACAATTAGTCTGGTCTCCTTCTGGAGTAACGAAAGTCTGAACATCCTAGCCAGAGCTCCTTTTACCCCTCTCGGGCTATGTCTCAACTCATCTCCTGGCCTCATTCCTCAGCCCTACCCTGGACTCAGTAATCCTGGTGTTGGGAATTGTATGCCCCTTCATTGTGGCTGGTAGGGGACCCCAGGATCACCCTTTTCTCTGGGTTCCAGCCCAGAGACCTTGTGTTAAGCAGTAAAGTCAGCTCCTTTAGATGTGCTGCTGTTTTCCGGAGCTACTTTCTACTTTCAGGCTCAGTCTGTTATTTCCCACTAGCTTATCTTTAATAGGCCCTCTTATGGTTCCAAGGCCTCACAGGCTTCTCCCTACGTACTCACAGATCCTTGCCATCCCTTGGAATGCTGATGCACTGAGACCCACTCCAGTCTGCCTTCAGCTGGCTCTTCCCAGAGAGAGGGAATTCCCTACCTCCTAGCTCTTGTGTCTTGTGTAATTCTTTTCTGTCCGTGTAGTTCTCCATAACCCCTCCAGAGCTGGGATCACTAACTGTAACTGAGACCAGATCAGAATCAGCTGGGGTTTAGCTGCTAGATCACAGGCAAGACTGGGTCCAACTCCCTGTGGAGGGCCAGGCAGCCCATGACAGTACTGTACATTCTTTTTTACTCGGGGGGGGGGAGTAGTTACATATTTAAAAACAAGTCTACTGTCTCCAACCTTCAAAATGGTACAGGAGGGTTATATGGAAAATACAGTGAATACTAAAGGAAAAGATAAGCTTACACTGTATTTTTTTAGAATATAGTCACAAAGATGACTGCTGTAGATGTGTGAATAACTCGCATATCCATAATAGGTGGAAACTGTACATCCCGTGAATATAAATTCTGAAAAATGTGTAAAATCATGGAAAAATTATTCCTTCTTTCTCTCCATAGAACTGTCTCTGATAGCCCCATAAGATCTATTTTTACAACGAATCAGTATGTGCAAAAGATTCAAACTCAAAGGTGAATCTAAGGAAAATGACATCTGGAAAGACCAGATATTTTGTCAATAGCCTAACCTTAAAATAAACCCACAGGCACCATAACATTTGCCTCAGGAATATTCTGAGAAAACAGATGCCATTAACGAACTCAGAAAAATTTACATATTCCAAAACTCTGCATCCAAGGAATTTAGCAGAAGAATCAGCAACAATTAGCTTGCGTATTCAGACCAGTTTTCTTATATATATTAATTTAATCTGTAGCACAAACTAGCATTAGACAGTTGTATTATTTAGATTTAAAATAATAAAGTTAATAAAAATGTTGTTGAATCTAAATATCACAAAAGCATAGTCAATGTTATTAGCATTGTCATACATGTTCTCTGGGTTTGAATGACTAGGTATATAAGGTGACAAGGTATATGCAGAATCTATTATTTAGTTTTTTCATATTTGTTCTGCTCCTAATGGCTTCAGTAAGAATGAGATTCATTTACTGAGGTGAGAAAAAGTGACTCAGGACATAATACAAATATTCTACTGCCTTTTTAAAAGAAAGTTAAATGCTGAAAATCAGTTTCTCTTTTGGTAGTTTGACAATGATCTCCAACTTGCAATTTTGGTATTCAAATTCCTATTCTACAATTCAGCAAAGCTCTAACAAACAAAAAAATCCTAACCCTGATATTTATACCTTTACAAATGAATTTTTGAATTGAAAAAGAAACAGAAATGAAAAGAAAATATTGAATTTATCTCTCGTGTGTGTACTTCACTCAATACAATAATTCAGTTTTCTATAGTATCCCTCATGTGTAACACCAAAAAAGAAAAAAAGTTTTCTAAAACAAAAATATACATTTCAAGGAGAGGTTTTAAAAGTAGAAAGGAGATTTTGGCCGAATTAAGCCCTGAAGTATGCATTGATTTCAATTGAATTGCCCCTGCCTACATCAAAGCTCATAACACAAGAACTAGGGGATCACCAAATGAAATTAATAGGCAGCAGGCTTAAAACAAACAGAGGGAAGCATTTCTTCACACAAAACACAGTCAACCCATGGAACTCTTTGCCAGAGGTTGTTGTGAAGGCAAGACTATAACAGGGTTCAAAAAAGAATTAGACAAATTAATGGAGAATAGGTCCATCAATGGCTATTAGCCAGGATGGGCATGTATGGCATCCCTAGTATCTGTTTGCCAGAAGCTGGGAATGGGTGACGGGATGGATCACTTGATGATTACCTGTTCTGTTCATTTCCTCTGGGGGAACCTGACAATTGGCCATTGTCATAAAACAGGATACTGGGCTAGATGGACCTTTGGTCTGACCCAATATGGCCATTCTTATGGTCCTATGTTATGTAATTTAGCCACATGTCTAAAAGGAAATGGGGAGAGTTCATCATGGAGAAGAAAGCATAACTGAAACAGTGACACCCAACTTCAGACATGTGAGAGGAGGAGATTTAGGGGAGGTCAATATAAAAAGTGGAGAGTACAGGTAAGGAAGTAGATGGATGAGGTCATAGAGGAAAGGTAAGGCAATGTGGTGGGTTTTTTTGAAAGCTAGAATGGCAATTTACTATACTACTTGGGAAAGATGAGTGGGAACGATAGAATTCTACTTTGCCTAGCGAGAGAGTAGCCTGGTTACACCACTGTGGACTTTGCAGGGTGGCACAGAAGCTAAGAGTTTTGTGGCTTGTATCTCAGAAAGGTGCTAGCAAGGACCAGTCCCTGCTGTCTTGAGAGTACAGGGACTAGTTATAAGAAGACTCCCCTCATGGCCTCCTCTCTTTGTGCATCCACACAGAGACCAGCCACAATCTGTACCTTAGTATGTTATAATTGGGGGACCTGTAGTAGTTAAAATGAAAAGTATAAAAGAAAGTGTTTCATCAGAGGGCAGGTCAAGGAAGGATGAAATCTGCGCTCCAGTGGTGGTAATAGGCAGACTTAAAGAGAGGGGAATGTAGAGAGGAAGGCAAGTTCCGGTGACTCCAGGATTTTGAGGCCAGAAGTTGAGGTTGTAGTTAAGCAGAAAAATGGGGGAGTTATACAGAGTAGAGAGTTTTAGATTAGGTGTTTATGAAAAGAAATATTAATAAGAATAACTTACCTATTAAAGAATATATCCAGATATGCAAATAGAAGATACAGAAATTGAGATACCTGAAGTGTACAGAGTTGGGTATTAACTCTATGGAATGTCCTAGGCAACATTCTTATTAGCCAACTGTCTTTTTTGATGTGCGACAATTCTCAGCAATACAGAGCAGGGTCCTCAAGATTCTATGCTCATTGTGTTAAGTTTGCATCGGTGAGGGGTCAAGCAGAGGAAGACATAATAAAAGCACCCAATGGGGACTTTAGGGGCACTTGGGAAGAGAAGAGCAGCTGACACTACCCAAAAGAGCCAGGCTATCTTTTCAGCATCAGTCTGTGATGCTTTCAGCTACTTTAAACTCATTTTTCTATTGTAAAAACTAAAGAGAAACTATTCAATATTCTAATATTCCCATGGGGAGGGAAGGAGGCTTCTAGGAGATAATGTCTGCTGCTCTGACTTCACAATTGGTAGCATCAAGTATTTTTCCCTCCACTAGGCCAAAGGAACTTTTAAAAGAGAGGCATCGGGTGCTAAATCTCAACAAATTCATCTCTTCAAGGAAAGAGGGTTATTGTGTGTGGGAGAGGGAGGAGAAAGTGTCCTTGGAAAGTCTTCTTTTCTTTTAATGATGCCTCAGGCAAAGCCTGCGTGGCCCAAAAGCTTTTGAAACTCCTAAAATTCACTTCCTGCTATTCAATTCCAAAGCTTATGCACAAGCCTCCAACCTTATTCTATTTTCTGCTGCTATTTAATCCCTGAAGTTCACCCACCTTCTGTGTAAGACAAATCAAAATCCTACTGATTTACTGATGCCCCTTACTCATATATAAGACGTTACAATAATGCATCGAGGACACTGGAGCCATACTATGTGATTTAGGTGATGACGTACCCTAAATCCATTCAGAAGCTGAACCGAATGCACAATATGGCAGCTTGCTTGAGTAGGAAAGTGTTTTAGCACAATCATATGACAATGCTCTGGGATCTGCAGGAGTTAATGTTATTTGCTCTGATCTTAATGGCCAGGGACCTTCCTATATGAGAGGCCACCTCTCTGCCCATGACATTCTCACACCATTGAGAGAAGCAGGGCACCCGAGAGAGAGAGAGAGAGAGAGAGAGAGACAGTGTGTGTGTGTGTGTGTATATAAAGGGGAGGGGAAGGTGCTTGCTGGCAGAGTGTTCTCTGTGATGGTGCTTTTCCCTTGGAATGCACTTCATCCCAGGACCAAGAATAGCCCAAACCAGTTGCGTTTCTCAGGGTGCTGCAAAGCAACCTTTTTGAATAGGCACTGGAGGAGGACTGAGGCAGTTAAAGGAAGTATGGTGTGGGTAGCAGTTTAAATTTATGTTTCTACTGATTATTATGAAGGGAAGAGAAATGGTGCTGCTTTGACTGGTCATATCATTTTATTTTGCTTCTAAACATATGTTAAGGGCACCCAGAACTCTAGATATATTTATTTTAGCTAGTTAGAAACTGCATACCAAACAAAAGTAGTCACACTTTTTCATAGAATCCATGAATGTGTTCAAATAAAGCACTCATTGAATACATGCAAATAACGAACAAATATGGAAAAAAAGTCACTGTGATCAAGGACATTCTACAAATAAGAAACAAAGTATGCATTTTTACAGATAAATTATATATATTGAATCATTTTCCACAGATGTGTGCACTACCATGACACAGTTGAAAGCCAGAGCAAAAACAGTAAAGACATATGGATTGGAGCAGTTGATCACAAAGGTGAAAAGGTCACCTTTTCCAAAACTGTGCTGAGGTGGAAGGTAGGGTGAATTCAGTAGCATAATTAAAAAGTAACAAAACAAGCCACTGGGGTGTATTTTCTAGAGATGAAGAACTTGAATTTAATCTGTGTGAGGGAACGATCTGTGCCAGAGAATTTAAAATACACAAAGTGCTTGGAGTTCTCTGTGTCATATAAAGACATTCTATTTCTCACCCACTGGCACACCTAATAAGAAAGATTCCTCAGAAGCAGAGGGCATATCTGAGACATCACTACAACTTTTCTATGCATGCATTTTCCTTTAATAAAATGGAAACAAAACAATCATTCCTCACACGCTGTAGTCTCATACTAAAATGATGCTTAATTGATCTCATCCGCCCTGTGTCTAGCAACTGATGAGCTTCAGAAGGGTAGATTTGGATATGCATCCAATGTTATCTGAACTAATCCAAACCTCTTGAATCTGCAAAATTAGTCTGAACACATAAAATGGGTCAGTGAGATTTCCAGTAACTCCAAGTACAGAAGTCAGAAAGAAAAAAGAAAAGAAGAACAAAAGAAAGCTAAAGAGAGGAAAAAGGCAAAGTAACAACTTTTGTTAATCTGATGAAATTTTACTTTTGGAAAAATGTTTCCAACTGCAGAAAAATAGCAAAATCCTGCTCAGGCCTAAAGTGGGTAATCAATAGAATTTTGCTGCAGACAAATAAGGTGTAAGTTCACATAGTGTGTGTGTGGGGGGGGAACACCCCCCCCCCAAAAAA
>NC_133770.1:199882280-199915273 GCF_003597395.2 Chelonoidis abingdonii
GGGGGGGGGGGGGGGGGGGGAGAGGAGAATCCCCCAGTGTACCGATTTAACTCAAGGGTTCTCAAACTTTTTTTTTGCTGGGACCCCCTTTGAAAATATTTCAGGTTGTGATGACCTCTCCTCCAAAGTGATGTTCCCCCACCCCCATGCAATGCCACCCTTACTTCTCTGCTGCTGGTGGTAGTGGCGCTGCTGTCAGAGCTGGGCACCCAGCCAGCAGCTGCTGCTCTTTCAACTCCCCCTACAATAGTTTTGTGCCCTGTCCTTTTCTTTGAGAGACCCATTTCCAGAAACACTGACTTAACCTTATGATATTCACTTCTGTGTCATATCTCATATGGTAAACTACTAGAAAAAAAAATTCAACAAACGCTTGTTCCTGCAATGAACTCCACATGGACAGAACTCTGCTCCTGCATGGGGCCCTACTGAACTCACAAGATGCAGTTGCAGAGCACAGGGATAAGAATCCCAACAATAATATGAACGAATTTTGTTTCATTAGCAGTGAGTGATGCAGCAGGCAGGCAAAGTTGTAGGAAAGAGATCTTTATTAAGTATGTTGAGTGACTAGTGTTGCACGGTAGCCGGGAGCTCTTGAGTTTGTGAGCTAGCAGCCTGTACTCAGTTTGCATTCCTAAATCCCAGGCCTTTGGTGACTCACCAAATTAAGTCCCTGTAACCTGACCCTTTTTTTTTACTGGTTGCATTCTCCATACTACATTATTTAGTGCATGAGCAGGAAGCTATTAGCAGCTGCTGCACCTCTATTAAAGTTATAGTTGTGTGAGTGTAAACCATTATGGAACCTTACAGAAAGAACTCTTCTCAAATTCTATTAGGTGAAGAATCCTGAACACAGTTCTGTTGAATCTGTTTTAATTCAAACTGATTATGTTGCAATACTGACAGAACTAGAGACACAGTTTAATGTATCTGATACATAGTAACATACATGGGAACTGACCAAAGGAAGAAAATAATAATAATAAAAAAATTACCTACAAAACCTGAAGATGAGGCAAAGTAGTGGTTGTGAAGAAGACACAGATACTCTGACATATCATATTTTACCTGTTGGACCACGATACATAATGTCCAACAGTTACCATGGCTGTCTTCAGGTTTACCAAAGCTTAAATTAACCAGTTGTTAGGCTTTGGTGTCTTTATTGTTAGTTGTCACCATTTTTGCCTTCTGCCCAAATTGAACATTTTTGTGAAATATCTGTTTATTGTGAAAGTCTGTGAGGGGAATACAGAATTTCACACAATTCTAAGCACAACTGTGGAACAAGGCATTGAGCCAAAGCAATTATCTGTTGAGTTTCACATTCAGTTTTATTTAGGTTATAATGGGGTTGTTTTGGGTTTTTTGTGCTCATTCACTTTTTGAAAATGATTTACACTTTTGCAAAGTGCAAATGGTAGTTGATGTCATCTGCACTTTAAGAGTTGGATCTGCTTTGATACTTCTTGGCATTGGACAATATCCATTTTGTACTGAATTCTTTACAATATGCGGTTGTCCCTCCTTTCAGGATGAGGAAATCAGAAGACAACAATGGGAATGATTCTCCATTACCTTGCACTTCTGTTGTAACTTACACCTGTAAAACAATGGGAGTCAGTGAGTAAGAGATTTTTTGACAGTACCCTAACACAGGTGTAAGTAAACACATAAGATGCAAGGCAGTGGAAAATAAGGATTAAAAGGAGCTGCATATTTACTACTTGAAAGACGGTTTTAATCTGCTCCTCTCAGAAGCCATGTGACCATGTTAGAACTTTGGAAGGTTGTTCCTCCTTGATTTTCAGGTCAACCCACCAACAAAGGAGACAAGGCATATGTTTTTAAACAGTTAGAGTAATTAGCTATTGGAACAATTTACCTAGGGTCATGGTGATTCTCCATCACTGACAACTTTGAAATGAAGATTGGATTTTTTTTCCCTAAATGCTATGCTCTTGGAATTGTTTTGGAGAACTTTTGTGACCTGTGTTATACAGTAAGTCAGACTAGATGATCCCTTCTGGCCTTGGCTTCTATTAAAGTGTCCTGATAAAAGTTTCAAGTAAACTAAAAGTGGAGCAGCCACCTGAGGAAAATAGGGAACTGAATCTTCCTGTCTGAATGAAAAAGATCTGGATAGAACATAGTCCAAAATTTCTAGAAATAGAGCCTGTTGTGTGCTTAAGCTACTTCCTTTTTATGATGCATTGACATAATAAATAGCCTGATTTATTTGAGACAACAGAAGTATCTTTTGCTTCAGGTGTGCCACAACAACAACATGATCTTAACTTAGTTATTGGTTCTTTAGTCCTTAGTCGGGACTTTAATAGAAGTTTTACATGAATGAGGTCTGCAACTAATAGGAAACTAATCAAACTAATAGGAAAAACCCAAAAATTATCAAGGTCAATTATGATACTTATGCATTATGATGAACTTTTTACACTGATGCCAAGTTGCTTTCTCAGGTGAAAAAGTGATGCAGCTCTTTCCTAACCGGTTCCTGTTGACAGCCCCTGGGATTTAATTGACATTCTTCAGTCTTACCAAAGGTACTTGAAACAGATGTTAATTCTTCCACAGAAACATACAGGTTGCTAGACAGCCTTAGGGCCCTACCATCTGACATGCATATTTCGGTCTGAATCTATTTATGTAGCCTCCTTTCTGGGGACCCATTTCCTTCTGCATGATACAATATACAGTTTTGCTTAGCAAACAATAGTTAAGTATTTAGAACTGAAGGCCTGGTCTACACTACGCGTTTATACAGATTTTAACAGCGTTAAACCGATTTAACGTTGCACCCGTCCACACAAAGAGGCCCTTTATATCGATATAAAGGGATCTTTAAACCGGTTTCTGTACTTCTCCCCGACGAGAGGAGTGGGCTGAAATCAGTATTACCATATCGGATTAGGTTAGTGTGGCAGCAAATCGACAGTATTGGCCTCCAGGCAGTATCCCACAGTGCTCCACTATGACCGCTCTGGAAAGCGATATGAACTCGGATGCAGTAGCCAGGTAGACAGGAAAAGCCCCACGAACTTTTGAATTGCATTTCCTGTTTGCCCAGCGTGGAGTTCTGATCAGTACATGTTGGCAATGCAGTCCCAAATCCAAAAAGAGCTCCAGCCTGGATCGTACGGGAGATACTGGATCTGATCGCTGTAATGGGGAGACAAATCTGTTCTATCAGAGCTCCGTTACAGAAGATGAAATGCCAAAGCATTTTAAAAAAATCTCCAGGCTATGATACAGAGTCCACAGCACAGTGCTGTGTGACAAGGTGTAACGGAAAGCCAAAGAATCAAATGGACGCTCATGGAGGAAGGGAGGGGGACTGAGGACTCCAGCTATCCCACAGTCCCGCAGTCTCTGAAAAGCATTTGCATCTTGGCTGAGCTCCCAATGCCTGTAGGGTCAAACACATTGTCCGGGGTGGTTCAGGGTATATCTCGTCAATCTACTCCCCCTCCCACCCTGTGAAAGAAAAGGGAAAAAAATTGTTTCTTGACTTTTTTCAATGTCACCGTATTATGTCTACTGCATGCTGCTGGTAGACACGGTGCTGGGCACTGAACAGCAGCTATCCTCTCCCCCTCCCTTCCCCGGTGCAGACGGTACAGTGCAGTAGGACTGGTAACCGTGTCCTGTCATCAGCCCGTGAGTGCTCCTGGCTGGCCTCAGGTGAGGTCGACCGGGGGCACCTGGGTAAAAATAGGAATGACTCCGGTCATTCCCGGCAGATGGTACAGAACGGCTGGTAACCGTCCTCATCATAGCAACTGGGGGCTGAGCTCCATCAGCCCCCCCTTTCATGTCTAAAGAAAGATTCTGTACTGCCTGGACTATCATAGCAGCGGGATGCTGCGCTCGCTCTTCCCCGCACCATTTAATGTCCTGCCTGGACTATCATAGCAGCTGGAGGCTGCCTCCCCTCATTTTATCTCACTAAACAAGTCAGTGTTTCTTATTCCTGCATTCTTTATTACTTCATCACACAAATGGGGGACCTGCAACGGGTAGCCCAGGAGGGTTGGGGAGGAGGGAAGCAACAGGTGGGTTATTGCAGGGACACCCCACCCCCTGAACCAAGGCAGCAGCTCATCATTTGTGGGACACAGAGCAGCTGTTGCTCCTCTGGTCTGATATACTGGTTCTCTAATCTGCCCACTAAGAGGCGGAGGACCTTTTAGGTTACACATAGGAGGCTTAGACTGGAGCATCCTATTTGTTTTGCTCCCCTGGCCGCACCTCAGCGAAGGCAGCCAGGAAGCACATGACACAGCAGTGGACAGAACAACTGATAACCGTCAGCTCATCGCCAATTTACATAGCACACAGACGGACAGAACTTGTACCATCCTGGTACCTTGGTGCAAAGGCAAATGAATGCTGCTGTGTAGCGCTGCAGTACCGCCTCTGTCAGCGCCATCCAGTACACATACGGTGACAGTGACAAAAGGCAAAACGGTCTCCATGGTTGCCATGCTATGGCATCTGCCAGTGCAATCCAGGGAAAAAGAGCACAAAATGATTGTCTGCCATTGCTTTCACGGAGAAAGGAATGAGTGACGACATTTACCCAGAATCACCTGCGACATTGTTTTTTCACCATCATACATTGGGATCTCAACCCAGAATTCCAATGGGCGGGGGCAACTGCGGGAACTATGGGATAGCTACGGAATAGCTACCCACAGTGCAATGCTCCAGAAATCGACGCTAGCCTCGGACCATGGACGCACACCACCGAATTATTGTGCTTTGTGTGGCTGCGTGCACTCCACTTTATACAATCTGTTTTACAAAACTGGTTTATGTAAAATTGGAATAATCCTGTAGTATAGATGTACCCTTTGATATTTTCCTCTCTCCTGAGTTTTACAAAAGATAATTAGAAGAATAACAGTTTGGAAAAAACAAACAAAACAAAACCCTTTCTTGGTCGCTAATAGTAGTAGTAGGTCAGTTTATGTTCAAAACTTTGTTGTAGGTAAAATATAAACAATATGGTGAGATTAGCCAGTGCCAATAAACACATAACAAAGCTGGAGCACACAATTCCCAATAAGTTAGCACCTTAATCATTAAAGGGATGAGAAGCTGTTAATTATGCAGAGTTAGTTTCTATGAAAAACAGCTGCAAATGACAAAATCTGCTTCAGGTCAAAAAGCAAATAAGTATCTCAGAATTTCACATGAACAACACAAAGAAGGCTTCAAAGCACATACAGTGAAAATAAACTTATGCTTTAAAAGTTTGTTTTCCTCTGTCAACATAGAGATCTCTAGGTTGAGGATTTTCTCCTTTAATACAGGACACAAGAACATCAGAGTTTATAACTTTGTTGATCTCTCGAGGTGGGGTGGGAAGAAACAGTACAGCAAAATCCTATGTCAGCAGCCAGAACAACTTGGCTCCTGATCTCGTGGTGTACCATAAATTAAGCAAGGTTGTACCAGGTCAATACCTGGACATGAAGCCCTATGAAAAACATAGATGGAACAGATATTGGCCTCTGAATCAAGAGTGAGCCAGTGCGCCCAACATGGTTTAAGGGTATTATGAGATTACAATTTAGTTACGTGAGTTACTCAGTTAGCAACATTAGCATTCTCTAATTCTTGACAAGGAGAAGGTGAAAGCAAGATGAGCATGTTTTGATAGTAGGCACTCTAAGCTTACCATCTGCCATGCTTCATCTGAAAGCCACATCATACAGGACAGCTTGTCAGTGTCAGTATTTACTATAAGAGCACACTGATGACCAGATAGCTGTACAGTTAATCTTGTAATATGTTCTGTGCTGCTCATCCCGCAAGGTGACCATGCCTTGGCAAAGTGTGCTCTAGTAGGAGCCTTATTAGATAACCAGTAGGCATGACAAATTGATGATTTTATCACCTCAGAACAGTGGATTTATATGAAATGTTGGCCTCATATCTACCATATGAATTCAAATATTCCAGTATTAGGTGACTTTTACTTATGTTACATAATGAGAGATGACAACATTCATGACCTGATTTCCTCAAGAGTTCAGTGGTGTTTGTATCTGGAATTTGGGTCAAACCTATTTCCATAAGTAATCCTCTTCCTATGATCTACAGATAGCTGTTCTCTTATTTCAAGAAATAAAACATTAGGATTATACATCAGTGTAAAGCACGCTTACTTACTAAAGTTATGAGTCAGTTCAGTATTGAAAATCTGTTACATGATATAAAGGGAGTGTTTGACAATGTTACTTCAATAGTAGTTTCTTCACAGCCTTTCCAAACATTTTATCAACCTGATGTTTGGCAAAGTGAAATTTCAGAACCCATCCTGCATTCCGGAAGGCAGCCCATCCCCTTGAAATTCATAAATCAGACACAAAATTGTATAGGTTTGCTGCACTTTAGTGACACAGAACAGCTGATCTACACATTGCAGGATGCTCTGCAAATTCCAGACTGTTATCATTTTTAGTCTTATTTTCTAAATGTAATTTTTTCTGCTTATCTCTCCTTTTTGACTGTTGTCACCTTCAGTTGTGGATAGCTGTAATTGCAGCCCCTTTTGTGATTGGAAGGAAGGCAGAGTTGCTAATGATGCTCTGAAATTCACCTGCTAGGGCAGCCAAAACATGATGTGGCTGTTTCCTGTTTCCACAGAAGGATCATATCCATTTTTCTGTGGAACTGGAGCACAATTGTTAAGCAGCAGAGGAACAAGTTATCTCTTTTGCACTGAACATTTTTATTGTTTTACTTTAGTATTACCTTCTCAATATTTCAAGAGATGCCACTGCTTTTCCAGTTGTCCAGGAGCACAGAATCACAAGGTGCTTATCTTTCCATGCTACACTCAGCACATGACCTTCTACACTAGACATATCCAACATGGAATTGAACATTATTTTCCTGCTTTGTGCTTGAGAGGAAATGAATTTCCAATTTACATGGTGAAGCAGAGTCTCTTATCACCATTAGATTTTAATAATGAAGGGATCTAAGTATTTACAGGGAGTTTCAAAGGACATAAAGTTACAAGAATAGAAATACAGTCTTGATAAAGTGTTATGCAAGAGATGGTACTTGATATAGGAAGAGTATACAAGTAAAAAATGATTTGGGTGGCACAAAAGTTGGCACTATAATGAGCAGAAGATTGTGTTGAATACTTTTTGCTTACAATTACATTCTTTATAATTCCCATCTCAGTTACCCCAAGCCGCAGTTGTAACAGTTTCAGTACCAACAGTAATAGACGTTGCTCAGTTAACTGTTATACATATCTGTCATAAACAGATAGTTGAGGGTTAATGTCTCTTTTACCTGTAAAGGGTTAAGAAGCTCAGTAAACCTGGCTGACACTTGACCAGAGGACCAATAGGGGGACAAGATACTTTCAAATCTTGGTGGGGGGGAGTCTTTTGTTTGTGCTCTTTGTTTTGGGAGTTGTTCGCTCTTGGGACGAAAAGGAACGCAGACGTCAATCCAGGCCGCTCCAAATCGTTCTGAATAGTCTCCATGTTTCAACTGAAGTAACACCAGGCGAAGCGGTGTAGTTATAGTTGTTTCTCAACTTGTAACGTCCTTTGCTGAGAGATGTTACGCTCTTGCTGTAACTTGAACCAAAGCTAAGGGGTCCTCGGCTTAGAATCTGATTACCGTAGAAGTGAGCCATCCTGATTTTGCAGAGATGATCTTTACTTTTCTTTCTTAATTAAAGCTTTCTGTTAAGAACGATTGATTTTTCCTTGTTGAAAACAAGGGGATAATCTGGACTCACCAGGGATGGTGGGGGAGAAAAGAGGATGGTAATTCTTGGTTTAAGACCAAGGGTTGGATCTGTGTTCGACCAGGGAAACTGGGACGGCTTCAGCTAACCCAGGGAGGGAAACTTTGGGGGGACAGAGAGGTCCAACACTGAACGATGTGCAGTGACCAGACTAACAGTAATCACTAGAAGTGTCCATGCAGGTCCCCACATTTGTACCCTAAAGTTTAGAGTGGGGAAGGAACCTTGACAGTATCCATCTGTCATGAAATGAAAAGTCATATGACAGCTTCACTTAGGAAAGTTCAGCAGTTTGCTTTTTATCCCACCTATCCAACTATTGGAAATTAAAAACCGCCTGATAAACACACAATTCTAGGTGTTAAACTGAAATTTAACAAATATACACTATTAGTGATTACTTGTCACACACAGATGACAGTGAAACTTCAAGTGTTAGGAGCCTGTCACTTTCTTTTCCAGAAAGTAATATTCACCATCCTAGAGATGAATAATTTGGGCTATGGAGAATTGGGTCTCCCATGTTTTGCAGCATACAATCGAATGTCCTTGACAAGCCCTTTAGTGTTTAAAGATTCTTCTCCTATATTCTCAGGAAGCCAGTACAAGATATTAGGGGCCAGATTCTCTGGGACATTCAATTTCTACAGGCCACAAAAGAGCAATTTGGGAAGTCCAATTTGGCAGCTGAATGCGGTACTCCATTCACTGCCTAGTCCTGGTCCTATCTCATTTCTATATTGTACTAACTGGCAATGTTTCCAAGGAATCATCTGCCAGCTGGGGACTGCCAGAATGCAACATACACCAGTCACTCCTCCTCACCACCACCGCCTGCCACATGCTCCCTGCACTGTGGATTGCAGGGAGTTGACACAGGAACCAATTCTACACCTATTAGGAATTTCCTGTGCCTAGGGAATAAAGGAGTTGAAGAATAGTGACTGCTTCTACCCCTAGATCTCAGTTTTGATCTTACTACTGTGTCTTATATGGATCTGTTTTTCTTACATAACTCTACACAGGAGAATTTTAGATTTCCATGGAGACAAGAGGACACAAAACAATACTGACTTTGGGGCACTAGATTCTTAAACAATTATTATAACTTAGTACCATAATGGCACCATGCATTATTATTTGTGCTGGAGCAGTACAGAGAGGCCCAGTCCCACTGAGCTAGGTCCTGCACAAAAATATGATAAATATTGTGATGGAGCAAGGCCAAATGGCTATAGGAAAGTAGTGGGAGATAGATATATTAGGTTAAACAAATCCCTGGTACAAGGATAAGTAAATGGCAGCTGCTCCAGGTCAATTAAGACACCTGGGGCCAGCTAAGAGCTTTCCAGAAGGCAGGGCGGATGCTAGGTTGATTGGGACACCTGAAGCCAATCAGGGACTGGCTGAAACTAGTTACAAGCCTCCCAGTGAATCAGGTGGGCATGCATGTCAGGAGCTGTGAGAAGTTGCGCTGTTGGAGAGACTGAGCTGTACACACCATATCAGGCACAAGGAAGGAGGCCCTGAGATAAGGGTGAAGTGGAGCTTGAGGAAGTGGGGGCTGCTGTGGTGAAGCAGCCCAGGGAATTGTATGTGTCTTGTTCCTAAAAGGTCAGCTACCATAGCTGATACTATTAGGATCCCTGGGCTAGAGCCTGGAGTAGAGGGTGGGCCTGGGCTTCCCCACTTTATCCCCCTGATTAATCACCAGACTGGGAGTCAACAGAGACTGTGCAAGAGGAGAAGCTATCCTCCCCACCTCCCTTGCTCTCTTATGATGAAACTGGCTCAGTAGACTGTGACCCTTGTCTCCAAAGAGAGGAAAGGGTTAAGTGGAGGGTCACAGTGAGCCTCTGAGGCTAGCGAAATCCCTCATTTTTGTCTCTTTTGCTCTTTATACAACAAAAATAAGAAACCATGCTGGCATAGTTGGGTCCCAAATTGCCACATTACACATCCAAGGTAAATACATTCCACCTGGTCAATAAATAATGTTCTGACTGGTTTTTGGAGGCTCTAAAAGATATATCACAGTGAGTGCTATTAGAGATCTCAAAAGGTATTTAAAGACACTAAAACCACCTACAACCCTATTCCCAGACACTACAACCACCTAAACATTCATGGCCCAAATTCTCAGTTCAAATCAATACAACTCGGTTAACTTAAATGGAGTTGCATTGATTTACACCAGCTGAGAATCTGACCCTATATTTTTATGTCCATTGGAACTGCCTCCATCTGCTCATGTATTAAAAGTGAGATTCACCCCAGTACAGGGGTCAATGCAAGGTCTATGAATAGGATTAGAGTGTTGCACAGACCTTGTGCTAGGCTTCACAGGAGCAAGTTTTATCCCATACTTAGTGGCCCTTCCCAATCTCCCTTGAGAGGCCTGCCTTGCTGCAGGGAAGCACTGTGAAATAAAAAGGTGTATGGGCATAGGTGGCAGAAAATAGAAGTGTCTGGACTCAGGGAAAGTATCAGTGATGAGTAGAGGAAGAGGGGAGTTGAGGAAGAGGAAAATTTAGGAGCAATCCTGAAGAAAAGGATAAATGTGTGTTTCAAGTATTTACTAAGGATCTTTAGGAAGCAGAAAATATGATAAGATGCAGGTTTGATCTTTGAAATGTTTCATTTATGGTATTTAAAATTTATTCTTTCAATACAGTTCAAAAGAAAAAAGCTAATAAGGAAAAAATGACATGAAAATGGTCTCATCTGAGTATTCTTACTACAGCATTAAAATATGTTGGACATATACTGAAGCTGTCCAGCAGAGCTTACTAGATTCATTTGTGAGTTTTAAGTTTTATAATAGACATAAAACGTAAGTGCTATCTATGCAGTATCACTAAATCAGGCAAGTAGTGTCAATGGAAAGAAGTTCAGTGGCAGCACTGTGAACATATAAAGGGGAGTCTTAAGAGTTATTTTACAGAACTCTTTGATACAGGGATGTCTTCTTGTGAAAATTTCTTTTTATGTCACTAAATGAGTCCAGAGACATTACCTAGACATGTCTGGGGCTTCACCGCATTTTCAATCATAGCAATGTGCCATGTTTGCAAAAAACAAAAAAAGTTAGCAATACAATTTAAATATAATCTGCAAAGCTAGCGAGTCTGTTCACCTCTCCATAAAATGCCAATGAGAGCTGTGTGAGAACAGAACCCTGGAAGTAGAATGATCATAGTTCATCAATTAAATCTTTATTTAATATTGCTGTAGTAGCACAGAGGAGGCAATCAAACTGAAGGCCATTTCACAACACTTAAACCTCCACCATGTCTCAGCCCTGATTTTCCTTTATAACCCTTTTGTCCTCACCTTGTGTTTGACATAACTGTTTCCTCCAGAGTAGAGATAACATGTACTATAAATTTTACATTTGCATCCCTAGCAGTGCTATTACAAGTTATGAGATTGCACTGTGAGCTCAAACTGATTACTAAACGGTGAAATAGATTAACATAATTATTACACAGTGTAGTGGGGCAGATTGCCCCACTCCTTGGGAGAGTGGGCTGGGGCAGGCCAGGGAGCCTGCATAGCCCAGGGAGCCAATCAGAGAAGGGCTTATAGGGAGCCAATCAGGGCCAGGCTCAGAGGTATATAAAGGCTGCCCAGAGCAGGAGCAGTCAGTCTGTCCCAGGCCTTCGACAGGGGAAGGTCAGTCTCGGGGGGAGATTAGCACTACGGGACAAGCGCAGTGCTGGGTAGGCTCAGGAGCTTAGAAAGCTCTAGCCCCTCAGCCGCCAGGCTGCAGGCTTTAAGAGAAAGGGCTAGCAGGGTGCAAGGGGCGTACGGGGAAGCGGCCTGGGAAACGATTGAGGAGGAAAGGGGAGGACAGCAAGGCTATCGCCAGAGGGTCCTGGGCCGGGACCCAGAGTAGAAGGGCTGGGCCTGGCGTCCCTCCCCGCCTCTTGCAGTTACATCCGAGCCCAAGCTGTAGAGACCGCCAGATCTGTAGCCAAGTAGGGATTGAGACTAGGAGGGCAGGGTGGTTGCTTATACAAGCTGAAATGTGGGCTGCCTGACAATTCGATCGGAGACGGGATGCAGATGGATGGAGGGCTAACTGCCGAAGAGGGCAGTGGCTCGAAGAAGGACACCGCCAAGCAGGGAGCAACCGTGGATCCAGAGCGCCGACAGAGGGCAGTATATAACGGACGGGACTCCACCAGTGAGGGGCGCGCTCTCACACTGGAAATAGCTATTCCGCAGGAGTGTACCAGCAGGAGGGCCAGGTGATGAGTCCCGACCCGTTACACGTGGTTGAGAAGCGGGGCCGAGTGGTCGTCCTGATACAAGGGCAAGCAAGGATAGGCAGATTTGTTGCAGACGTGAGAGACTAAGAGACGGAGGAGACTAGGAGATGGGGAGAAACGAGACTTGTACTGGAGGCCTGGTGCGCGCGGCTTGCCGCAGCGCAGAGTGAAGTGCTCTGTCCTGCTGCTGGGGTGGGCACCCAGACATATAAGAGACCAGGCAACCAGGGCAGGAGACAGGGCCTGGCTCTAAGACATGTTTACGCCTGTGAGGCGACAAGGGCACTTCAGGAGGGAGTGTCCGCTACTGGGAGAGGGCAGAGAGGCCCCACCCAGACAAGGCTCCCCTGTGCGGGGCCCCAGCTTGTTGGGTCTGTGGGGTCAGGGACACCTAAGGAGAGAGTGCCCCTACAGGGATCCCAAGGCCCGGGCCAGCCCAGGAGGAAGGGCTAGGCCTACACAAGCAGGACTAGGGCTGTGGCAGGGGGAAGGTGCGAGGGTGCTTCCACTGCCACACAAGGGCACATACAGAGGCATTGCCCCTGAGGCAGAAAGGGGGAATGTCAGAAAATAAGGCTAGTTTGAGACTAAGCTGCCAGGAACGGGTAGTGCAGGCTGAGGCCCCCAGAGAGAAGGGGCTGGGGTAGAGAGGCCCCACCTTAAACAGGGAACCCCCACGAGGGCCAAGAGGGCGCGAGTGGGAACCCAAACAGATGTGGTAATCCCTGTTAGGACCAGAGAGTCTACAGTGGAACCCAAACAGATATGGGAAACCCACGTAGGACCAGAGATGTCTACGGTGGGGGCCCAACAATTGAAGAGTGGGCAGGCTGCTCAGAGCAGTGGAGAGCCTGCGGCAGAGAGAGATTCCCTGCGGGCCCAGCTGCGAGGAGCACTGGGCGCTAGGGAATTCCTTCTCGCCCCCCCCCCGCAGTCGATTCTTAAGGGGGAGGGTTGTGTAGTGGAGCAGATTGCCCCACTCCTTCCGGGAGAGTGGGCTGGGGCAGGCCAGGGAGCCTGCATTAGCCCAGGGAGCCAATCAGAGAAGGGCTTATAGGGAGCCAATCAGGGCCAGCTCAAGAGGTATATAAAGGCTCGCCCAGAGCAGAGAGAAGTCAGTCTTGTCCCAGGCCTTTCGACAGGGGAAGGTCAGTCTCCAGGGGGGAGATTAGCACCATGGACAGAGCAGTGCTGGGTAGGCTCAAGGAGGCTAGAAAGCTCTAGCCCTAGCCGCCAGGCTGCAGGCCCTTAAGAGAAAGGGCCTAGCGGGTGCAAGGGGCCGTAGGGGAAGCAGCCCATGGAAACAGATTGGAGGAAGAAAAGAGGAGGACAGAGGCTATCGCCAGAGGGTCCCTGGGCGCGGACCCAGAGTAGAGGGCGGGCTGGTCCCGTCCCCCCCCCCCGCCTCCTTGCAGTACATCAGCCACAAGCTGTAGGACCATGCAGATCCTGCCAAGAGGGATTAGACTAGGAGGGCGGGTGGTTGCTTATAAAGACTGGAATGTGGGACTGCTGACGATCGATCCCCGGAAGGGGATGCAGATGGACTGAGGGGCACTGCCGAAGGGCAGTGGCCTCGAAGAGGACAGCCGCCGAGCAGGAGCAAACGTGGATCCAGAGCGCCTGACAAGGGCACGAATATGGGACGGGACACCACCAGGAGGGGGCGCTCCACTGGAAATGAGCTAATTCCCAGGAGTGACCAGCAGGAGGCGCCAGGTGGTGAGTCCCCGACCCATTACACACAGCAATCACACTATTGACATTATAAACATATTAAGATACACAATCTGATTTCAGGTTAAAAGCCTGCTGATTATCCCCTGGAGATATCTAGCTGCAAAATTTTAATAGTACAGGTCCACTCCCAGCCTTTGCTAGCATTATTATTATGGAGTTTGTGGATGGGAGGTTTCCAGCCCAATTTTGCTGTTTCAAGTGGACACAATTTAGATAAGTTTCTTAACTTGTGTTTTTACCACCGGAATTCACTCAATGCTAGTTTTCATGGGTTACAAGAAGAGTGGAAATCTTCAAGAATCAAGGAAGAATGTAGAAAAGGTGGGATAGAACATCAGACTGATGCAGCACAATAGCAACACAACCCATAGGAAGACATAGTTGCCCATTATGCCATTGTACTGTAAACTAGGCTTCTTCATAGAATAAAAGAAGTTTGGTTAAAAGCAAGAAGGAACCAGCATATCATCTGGTCTGACCTCCTGTATATCACAGGCCACCACCACCCAGTACCTGCACACTGAACCCAACAACCAAAATTAGACCAAAGTAAAACAGCCCACTGGAAACTAAACTGTTATATGCCACCAGCAGAAAATAGGAGGGACCAAGTTGCACCAGTACTTGAGGGACCTTAAATGGCAGTGAAATGATTAAATGAGATATACCCAGAAAATCTTGGCAAGTGACCCACTCAGAAAATCTTGGCAAGTGACTCAGATGCTGCAGAGGAAGGTGATCTCCCCGCCAGCCCAGGTCATGACCTGGAGGGAAATTCCTTCCTTATCTTGAATATCATGATCAGTTAGACCCTGAGCATGTGACCAAAAATCAGCCAGCCAAGCACCTGAAGTCTCTGAATGTGGCCCCCAAAACAGAAAACTAGTACTCAGGTCACATCCTGAGCCCCCTATACACCTTCTCCCTTTACTCACTTCACCCTCCCTACTGTTCTCATCTATCCTGACTATCTCTTGTCTTCTTTGCAGGCCAGTTTCCCAGAACAAGTATTGCCTCATCCCTTGTCTTAATAAACTGACCAAGAAGCTTGTGTTATGTAGTCCTGTCTTTCTGGGCCTATGGTCACATGACTCCTCGGTACATGTCCTATCAATCTCTCCAGACAACATTCCACTGAATACTCTTGCTCATCCTGGAATGGAATCGGGCTATGCCTGGGCTGTAGTCTCCCTTACAGGGCCCACAAACCTGTTACAAATAACCTGCTTGCAAGAGTGACATGACAGTTTGTGTCATCTTTCCTCAAGTGAGTGACAGATTCTTTTATCCACTCTGGAGGTGCAAAAGGGTCAGAACATGCCAGTACCTGGCCAGCTGAAAATCCTTTCTTCCATGTGTGGAACTTCTCATCAGGTGTAAAACTGGTATAACTGGTTCCTACACTGTGCCCTTTTGGTCCCAGCAGAGGGCATGCCAAAGGTGACACTGGCAAAGAACTGAGACAGTAGCAAGCCAGCCTAGGTTAGAGCACCCACTACCTGATCTAGTCAGAGCTGTGACTGAGCCAAGCAAAGGATCACGGAGGCATATTGCTCCCTATCGTATCCTGCACCCCTTCTCCAGAGTTGCGTCAAACAGATCTTGGCTGCAGCAGAAAATCTGGCCTTAGATGATGACTCTTACTCACTAAAGGTCTAGTCGAACAGTGAGTTCCGAACACATGGGGCCAGATTCTCTTCTGCTATCTAGCCGCCTTTTGCTAGTCTGGAAGTGCAAATAGCTGCAAATCGCAGCTGCCAGTTCCCCTCAGCCAGCTTCCTCACCACCCTGTCCCACTTCAGCTCTCGATGTTGGAGGTATGTTGCAGCATGAAGGGAGCAGGGCAGGTCTGGAGGAGTGGATGTGGCTTGAGTGCTGTTGCATTCTAATTATGCACAGCTGGCATACTTGAGGTTATAGGCAGACAATGTACTTTAAAGCAGCACTAAGAGACAGACAGAGACAGAATCAAGAAATTACAACCAACTTCTTTGTTTTTCAACCCTCCACCTGAGCACAATGGACAATGAGCACAGCTAAATATCTCGCCCCATTCATCTTTCATATGAAACAGTAGCCATGTGCTTATTACAGAGAATATAAACAGATTGTTATACCAAGCGTAGTATAGACATTTCTTCAATAATAGTGTGTACAATTCATGCATAATAAAGTTACTGAAAATCATCCACTGAATCCCACCTATCGCTGCAGGAGGTAGACTTTGATGAATAAGTCTCATTAAGATGATATTTCCTACCTAATACAGTAGCTTAAATAATTGCAGCTTTTATAGCTCTCTATGAAGATAACACTGAGTGCAGATTTAAACACGTAATTCCTTGATTTATAAACAATTGCTTGAGCTGGAAACCAAGCAGAACACAGCTCAGCATTCTGCAATCTGCATTTTGTTATGCTCACTGCATTTGTCATTGCTTCATAACATGTTTTTTAAAAAAAATAGTCTAGAAAAAACAGCACATTTCTGGAAAGGCACTGCAGTCAGAGAGTTTTTTGTGAAAGTGTTGACTGCCATTGAGTGCAACCATCATCATCCTAAAAAGAGGAAGTTTAATGGAGAAGGCATTTATATGTAGCTACTACATGTCTGTGCTTTTGTGGTCTTTCATGTTTCCCTGAACTGTCCAATTATCTTCCACACCTCTGCTTGGTTCAGATTCACAGTGTTAATCAGTGTGCATCATATCAAGTATCAGAGGGGTAGCCGTGTTAGTCTGGATCTGTAGAAGCAGCAAAGAGTCCTGTGGCACCTTATAGATTACCAGACATATAGGAGCATGAACTTTTGTGGGTGAATACCCACTTCGTCGGATGCATCATATGCATTCTCAGACTGCTTCAACTACTTTTCAAGAATCAGCATACACACTTTAAAAAAATCCCCCAGAAAGAGATGCAGAGGGAAAGCAAATCCCCCTGTAATGTACCTTATGCAATTTTGGTCATATTGAATATGATAATGAGAACCAACCTTACATATATTCCTGTAGCAAAGTGATGACTCACCAAAGCGGCGCTTCCTGCTGGTTGTCCTGGGAATTAGCTCTTGTTCAGCCTGAAGGACCTCCTGCTGGTGTCTTGCCTGCCTCAGATCCCGTGTCCCTCCTGGACTCTGGTGCCTTTTTCCTCAGGTTTCTGCCCTAGCAGTAGCCCCATACTCTGGGTGTCCCCTCCCAGGGGAACCCCCAACTCTCTAAACACACCTTGCCTCAGTGGCTACTGCCAGTCATCATCTAGCTCCTGCTCACTGTGGAAAACTGAAGTCTGTAAAAGGCCACTCATCATTGACAAAGGGGTCAGACCAGCTGCCTCTGCAACCCCAATACCTGTTTTGGCCTTTAACCAGGCCCACAGCCTAGGGAGTTGCCAGGCCAGAGGTCCCCAGCTCCTTTTTCCTTTTCTGCAGCCCTGCTCCATTCCCTGAGCTATCAGGCAGCCAGGTACTTCTCTTTCCAGAGCAAGAAAGAGACTGCTCCAGCTCCTGGCTCACAGCCTTTTTATGGGGCCAACTGTGGCTGCTTCCTCTCCCATGACCACCTGGGTCCGGCCTCTTGCAGACCCCACTCTGTCTGAGTTTCCTCATTGGTGACTGGCTCAGCAATGGTCTGAGTCCCAGCTGCCTGCTGGGTCCCCTCCATCGCTGCAGCCACCACCTCTTGTGCGTGGCCCAATGTCTGGTCAGCCATTATCTCTGCCACCTCCACTCTGCCCTTGAGAGGACTGTGCCTCTTAACGTGGCCAGGTTTCTGGCAGTTCCTGCAGACTCCCTTGCTGTCTTGGGCATTTTCGCCTCCTTCCTGGGCTTAGTGCTCCCTTTTATAGGGCCTGCTGTGGCCTGATTGGGATGTGGCCCAGCTGTGGCTGCTTCCCCCAGCAGCCTAGTCTTTTTTCAGGAGTGGGGCAACTTCCCCGCTACAGTTTCCAATAGAAAGTTAGAACGTGAAAGATTCCATTAATTTAATTTCTGAAAAGTGCACAAATACATTGCAAATACAACAGTATAATTTGCCAAATCTCAGCTGTCTCCCAATGGTTCATTCTAGGAGAATGTTTATTATCTTTAATTTTCTAAGAGATCCTTCACAGCATCCTAAGTAATGAACAATTTTTTTTAACATTGAGAGCCCATTCATGTCATCCTTGTTAATGAAAAATCTCAATTAAATATATAGGAGCAGTGCATGAAAGCAGTTACAAAAAAAGAGCCCCTAAAATGGGATTTTTGACACTACACTCCATATTCTTCATAGAAACATGGTTATGATAGGAATATGGCATATTTAAGATGTATTTGATCCAAGATGGATTATCTGAGGTATAATTGGAAAGGTTATGATATACTGACTATGATTATCCTATTTGTAAGCATGTATCATTTCTGTATCTGAAGTTAGGAATATGGACTTGTAGAGGGGCTGGCCAGGACTCAACTCTCTCTAGGGTGGTGGGGAGCCACCCCGGTGTGGAAGAAGCGAAAGAATTGACAAGGATTTGTAGGGGATCTTAATGCATGTCAGTCTGTTAGCAAGAGTTAGGCCAGCTGTAACCCTAATGACGTGAGATTTGTAGAAGCGAGGMTAGTGTGAGGCGAGTAGGAAAGAACTGTGTGAGAAGTTATCACGACCTTGCACTGATAATCAAATACGTAGACTGGCACCCAGAAGTGAGGAAAATAAGATAGCAGGATAGCCTATGTATAAACAAAATGCAGCTGTTGCTCATTATTGTCTGTATTTGTAAGGGACTGCGGAAGATTTTGTTACGGTTTTAGCTAGGGCTGTTCGCCTTCTCAAGGACAGGTTATTAAAGGTTGCTGTGTACTAGTGCATGCTGTATGTAGCCGGTTGGAACCGCTTAGCCTGGGAAGCCCTGCGTGTTTGGGAAAGCTTGGCCTTTTGCCATAAGAGATAGGCATGTGGGAGCTTTTCCCATAGCTAGGGCTATGTATGAACTGCTTTACATGCTATTACCATAAAGTTATATTTACCAGAAATTGTTGTGCTGCTTTGGACTCGTTCCCCGCTTTGAGTTAGCAACGTGCAGAGTCCCTGTTGCGGGTGTGTTTTCTTTACCTTCATTAAAAGCCATATCACTCACTCTGTGTGTGTGTGTGTCTCGTCCCTGTAAAGCACTCAGGCACGTAACAGTATTATTGCTTGTTATTGTCTGTAACAAAGGTATAAATGCTTACTGTAATTGTTTACCTGTTGAGAGACCTGTCCGGGACTGGGGCGACCCTGTGTCCTATGGCACTCCCTCCCTCTATTGCAATTGCTGGAGAAATAATAAACTATTTGATTTTGCTGCACCCAAAAAAGAGCAAGAACTGAGTTTTTCTCCGACACTGGTTCACTATACACAGCTGAGGTTTGGGGAATTAGTCCGGCTGCGAGAATCTTTCCTGGCAGCCCTTGCAAAGGCAGAAATAAGTACAGTTATGCCGAGGCTCTAGGTCGGGTGGGGCACCAATGACTCAGGCCCTCAGGCAGGGGCTGAGCAATGCTACAGCAGTAGCAACATAAACAGTAAGTCCCACCCCTAGGTCAGGGTGGGGCAATAATGAGTCAGGAGCTCAGGCCCTCAGGTAGGGGCTGAGCAATAACAGCAGGCCCAAGCCACTCCACTGCATCCCAGCCCAGTGCCCTAGCAGTGGCAGAAGACTCGCTGCTGTGTCAGTGGGGATTCTGGCCACAATACACTGACATGGGCTCTGGCAGTGCTGCAGCCAGACTGGGGTCGGCTGCCCCCAGGCTACTTCCTGACTCCTCCTCTTGTGGTACCTGAGTCACGGTGGTGTCCTCCGGGAGTCCAGCACCATAGGTTCCTCAGAGTATTGGGCAAGCGGCAGGCCCGGCAGCTTCTCTGGGTAGCAGGCGCAGGGCAAGTCGGGCCAGTTCTGGTGGGCACCTTGGGCTGCACAGGTTTCCCAGTCTCAGACTAGGCTGGAGGAGTCTGGCTTCCCCGGTGGCTGGCCTCCCCAGCGGCAGGCCCTCTAGTGAGCTCTGAGGTCACCACCTGACCCTCTGAGGGTCCACCAATCCCGGCCCCTGTATGGGCTCAACCCTCTCTGGGGTGACGGGGAGCCACACACACACACAATTCTGGCTCCCACTCATCGGGGCCAGGCTCTTCTATCCCTTCTAGGCAGGACAGGAAATCTGCATTTGCATGGTCCTTACCAGCCTTATGCCAGATGGTGAAAGCGTAGAGCTATAAGGCCAGATGACACCACAGTAATAGATTGTTGTTATTTTTCATTCTCATTTACCATTGGATGGGGACATGGTCCATGACTAGTGTAAACGGAGCCCTGAGGAGGTAGTACCGTAGGGTATCATGGGCCCGCTTCACAACGAGTGCTTCCTTCTCGATTATGCAGGAAAATAATTTCTGGCTGACATATCGGTCTAGGTGGTCGTCTCCATCAACTTCTTGGGACAGGATGGCCCTGAGCCTCATCTCCGAGGCATCCATGTGGAGGATAAACTCACAGTCAAAGTCTGGGCTGTATAGGAAATGGCTCCTGGCAGAGACACGTCTGGGATCTCCAGAAGGTGTCTTCATGGTCTTGGGACCACAGCACCCGCCAGGGACTGTCCTTCATCAAAAGTCCTGTTAAGGGGCTGCGATGGAAGCAAATCGGGGGATGAACCACCGATAATATCCGTTAAGCCCCAGGAACTGTCATACTTGGTGTTTTGTGGTGGGTGGCAGACAGGCTTCCAGGGCTTGAACTTCCCCCATGAGGAGTTTCACTTGTCCTCTACCTAGGGTGCACCCTAGGTATATGGCCTCCTGCCATCTGATGCGACACTTTTTTGGGTTCCCTGTCAGTCCCACCTGTCTCAGGGTTCTCAGGACTGCCGCTGGGCATTCCACGTGGTCCTCCCAGTGGCAGCTATAGTCTTGATGGGACCGCAAAAGGCGATCCATTAGTCACTGGAACGTCGCCAGGGCCTTGTGGAGGCCGAAAGGCATCCCATTGGAGTGGTGAATGTCGTCTTTTCCTTAGAAGTGTAGTCGAGCGGGATCTGTCAGTACCCTTTACTGAGGTCAAGGGTGGTAACGAACCGAGCCTCTCCTAGGTGGCCAAGCAGTTCATCTACGTGGGGCATAGGATAAGCATCGAACCGTGAGATGGTGTCAACCCGCCAGAAGTCTATACAAAAGCGCTGAGTGCCCGCGGGCTTGGGCATCAAGACCACTAGACTGCGCCACTAGCTCTGCGATGGCTCGATGACTCCTAAGACCAGCACGGCCTGTACTTCTTCCTCCACCTGCTGTTGCATTCAGTATGGCAGCGACCTGGTCATCTCCCAGATTACCTTCCCCAGCTCGGTCTGGATGGAGTAATAACTGGGTAGGGCCATAAAGGTTCTCTGAAAAGCCTGTAGAAGACATTGGGCCTGCTTGCGTTGTTCCTCTGAGGGTGTCACCGAGCAGGGGGACGGCGGGGTCCTCAGTCAGGAGTGCGGGGGGACCCAACTCTGGCTCTGGTGGGTAAGGGTTAATCAGCAGGCCGTCTCGCTCCTGTCACAGTTTCAGCAAATTCACATGGTATCATTGGGTCTTCTTGCGCTGGTCAGGCTGGTAGATCTCATATGTGACAGGCCCTACCTTCCAAGCCACCTCACAGGGTCCCTGCCAACGGGCCAGTAGCTTCAACTTGCTTGACGGCGGGAGGAGCAGGACCTGAACCCCTGGTTCAAAGGCATGCACCTGTGCTTCCTGGTTATAAGTTTGTTCCTGTGTGTCCTTTAAGTTTTCATGAGCCAGGGCTCCAGCCTGAGTGAGGTACTCCTGCGGCTGGGGACATACTTCAGGAGGCCCTGGGTTGGAGATGGGGACTGCTCCCATGTTTCCCGCATTAAGACCAACAGGCCTGTGGACTGCGTCCATATAGCAGCTCAAATGGGGAGAATTTTGCGGATGATTGCTAGTCCCACTGGCATAGCTCCTCTGGGTGGAGCTTCCACAACATCTCCTTTGGGATCCGATTGAATCACTCCACCAGCCTGTCCGTCTGTGGGTGGTAAACAGAGGTGCATAAAATTGTTTAACCCCTAGGAGCTCACATACCTGCTGCAACAACAGGGAGGTGAAATTGGTGCTTTGGTCCATTAAGATTTCCCAGGGCTGGCCCACTCGAGCAAAGACCTTTACCAGTTCACCGGTGATGGTCCGGGAGGTGGTACTCCGCAATGGGATGGCCTCTGGAAATGGGTGGTGTAGTCAATGATGACCAAGACATACTGGAACCCTGAAGCACTTTTTGGGAGCGGGCCCACCAGATCCATGGCCACTTGCTCAAATGGCGTCTCTACTATGGGCATGGGAACTAGAGGGGCCCTGGGTACTCACGGGGGAACGGCTAACTGGCACTCCGAGTAGGAACTACAATAGTTCTTCCCTTCCTGATGAACACCGGGCTAGAAGAACCACATCAAAATCCAGGCAAGGGTCTTTTCATGGCCCAGATGCCTGGCAGCAGGGATGTCATGCATGAGCTTCATCACAGCTCGTCAGTGGTTCCTTCGTGCGGAGGTCACGGTTGATCCAGTAAAGACAATCTCGGCATAGCTCGAAGTGGGGCCACTGGGTTGCGTGCTGGGGGTCGACCATGGTCCCATCGACTGCTGCTAGCTGTTCATAGGCCCGGCTAAAGGTAGGGTTGGCTCTTTGGTCTCATCAAAAATCAGTATGGATTTGGGGTTTGACAAGGTCCCCAGCAGGGGTCTGTCTGTTTCTTTGGTCTCTCCCTTGGGTTCTGGGGTCCCATTCTCCTCCTCCAGTAGGGCCTCAGGACAATCTCCTTCCAATGCTGGGGTCGAGTGGAGAATCTCCTTGAATGCGGGCCAGTCCCACCCCAGGATCACCAGGTATGCTAATTGAGGGGCCAGGCCGACAACAATTCGTCGGGTGACCTCAGCCACTGTTAATGGTATCCAGGCACTGGGGTAGGGCCATACATTGCTGTGGATGCATTGCAGGTGAATTGTTCCCAAGTGGGGGTCAACCCAGAAAAGCCTGGAGAATCAGTGTCTGGCTGCAGCCGGAGTCTATCAGGGCTTGCAGTTCTACCAGCCTTCACCTTCAGCCCTCAACTAAAACCTCTGCAGCACATCATCAAGGATCTATAACCTATCCTGAAGGACAATCCTTCATTCTCACAGACCTTGAGAGACAGGCCAGTCCTCTCTTACAGACAGTCCCCCAATCTGAAGCAAATCCTCACCATCAACTACACACCACACACCAAAAGAACTAACCCAGGAACTTATCCCTGCTACAAACCTGGTTGCCAACTCTTTCCACATATCTATTCAAGGGACATCATCACATGATCTAACCACATCAGCCATACCATTAGGGTCTCGTTCTTCTGCACATCTACTAATATGATATAGGCCATCATGTGCCAGCAATGCCCTTCTGCCATGTACATTGGCCAAACTAGACAGTCTCTACACAAAAGAATAAATGGATACAAATCAGACGTTAAGAATTATAACATTCAAAAATCAGTTGGAGAACACTTCAACCTCCAAGGACACTCAATAGCAGACTTAAAAGTGGCAATTCTTCAACAATAAAACTTCAAAACCAGACTCCAATGAGAAACTGCAGAACTGGAATTAATTTGAAAACTGGACACCATCAAATTATGAGGAATAAAGACTGACAGTCGATGGATCACTACAAGAACTAAAAACTAATTTCCCCATGCTAATTTTCCTCCTACTGTTACTCACACATTCTTGTCAATAGTTTGAAATGAGCCACCCTGATTACCACTACAAAAGTGATTTTCCCTCCTGCTGATAATAGCCCACTTTAATTGAGTTGTCTTGTTAGAATTGGTAAGGCAACTCCCATCTTTTCATATACTATGTATATATATCTTCCTACTGTATTTTCCACTCCATGCATCTGATGAAGTGGGTCTTAGTCCACAAAAGCTTATGCCCAAATAAATGTGTAGCTTCTAAGGTGCCACAAGTACTCCTTGTTGTTTTTACCTGTAGTCAGTTTCTTTAGTGTATTGAGGTTAATTTGCATGTTTGCTCAGTAATCTAATTTGATCTGTTTGCTATCCCTTATAATTACTTAAAATCAATCCTTTGTAGTTAACTTTGTTTTTTCTAAATCAGTTTATGCAATTCATAACTGGGGTACAAAAAGCTGTGCATATCTTCCACCATATTGAAGGAAGGAGTGATTTTCATGAGCTTATGTTGTACAGTTCTTTGTGCAGCACAAGACAATACAATTTTGCATTTGCACCAAGAGGAGGTGTGCAATTGTGTGTGGGCAATTCCTGAACTGCGTCTTCCCAGGCAGAGCTGATCTCAGGGTCTGTGTCTTTCTGCAGCTGTGTGTGTCCCTACCTGTGTGTGTGCTGGAGGAGGCTTGAGGGTCTGGCTCAGCAGGCCCTTAGTAAGGGAACCCAGACTGGTGGAACCAGTGGGCTCAGTGGTACCATGGTACATCAGGTGGCACCTCGGAGGTGGGGCAATCAGTCACAGAGATCCAATCCTGCTCCCATTGAACCTAGTGGCAAAGCTTCCATCAAGTTTAATGAGATCATGGTCAAACCATTGTTTACCAAAGTCAATGATCACCATTCATCCACCATTCAAAAATATCCAGCTTAGGTAACTTTCCCTTACAGGCTAGGCCCTCAATACTGTCCTTAGAAATACATGCCCAGTGTCCAGAAACTACAGTGGGAAAGGCATAGGTGAGTGCAATTACAAGACATTAGAAACTCATCTACTTTACATTGCTATAAAAGCCAATCCTTCAAGGCATCTGCAACAAGCACGGAGGTCAATAGGAATTACAGATGGTCAGTAACTGATAGGATTTGGCCTTGAGACACAAGGAACAATTTTCTTAAGGCAGGTCACATCAAATTCCTCTGGATAGGTCTGATTCACAACTACACTACTCCAGTTTTATTCTATGAAGTAAAAATAGAGTAAGAGTCTGAATCTGGCCCGACGAGCTGATATCTACTTCTATTGTTGTTTTCCAAGACTATTTATGGAAACCCTACGATTATAGAAACATTGTTAATAGCTTCTTCCTGAGGTCTGGTCACCTTTCATTCATACTAAAATATTATCAGTATTCAGCAGCACAACGACAGACTCAGTATGTTCTGCAGTTAACCTTCTGGCCCAGATTTGTTTGTAAAAATAGCTCTGACTAAGTCTAATCAGAAGCATTTGTGAACTAGTGTTAATTATGTTTGTCACAATTAACTCACCTGATGTGCGCTTCTAAACTGGAAATAAACGAGAAATAGCAAAAGATGGCTGAGAACAATGAAGAGGAAATAAACTATTTTGAAATGTAATCATTTGTGATAAATTAGTCTAATACAACAGAATAGCATAGGTTCTCATTATCATTGTAATGTTCCTATTTGCCATCTTTTTCATTATTGGCGTTGTCAGAATTATTTATTAATATCAACTGAATAATGTTAATCTTATGATAATGAACTGGGATTTTAATGATTAACATTAATTTTTATAGTCCCTAGACGTGTGGTTACATATCTGACATAAGTTACTATATTCTGAAGACTGTGGTTTATTAATATGAAAGAATAAACAGAAATACAACTTACATATTTGTATCTATATAGTCACATTTATATTAGAGATGGGCATGGACTGCACTTTTAGGGTTTAGATTAGTATCTGATCCAAATGTCCCCAATATCCACAAGGTAGGGGACTCAGTGTTGTGATTTGGCCTATTATAAAATCTTGAACTAACTTCTCTCTAGCTCAGTAGAAAGCAGATCCTATATTCTGATTCAGGCTTATCACATTTTGTACATCAGCACAGTTAAAAATCACAAAATGTCAGGAAATGCAAGTGTTAAGTTTTTAACAGGAACATTAACTTGGCCACACTACACATTTGTTGTAGTTTGTATTTCTTTGCTCTTCCTGCTCTCAGCCTCAATCCCGCAGTGACCTTTGGGTGAACAGACCCCTGTACCACATGGAGCACCATAACTTCAGTGAGGGTCTGCCTGTGAAGTGCATTGCAGGATCAAGACCTTGCTTTGAAAAATGCCTCACAAAATATTCAGGGTATGCAATGAGACTAAATTAAATTTGCTGTTGGAATCTTGAATTTTCTATTTCTTGACTTTTTTTTGTGATTTTGAACTGTGAAACTTTAACTTTACACTAAAATAGGAAGGTGAAATTACATAGATATTAGTTTGCGTGGTCAGATATACCTGGTTTGTCTTTCCAAGTATAAGCTTTTTGTGGCAGAACTTATCTTATCTTTATGTCCTGTAAAGCTGCCATTAATAAACAAATGATAAAAAAGGTCATTTCTAATTGTGGTCATCTTTCTTTTCTGTTCTAAGTAAAATGGCTTCTCCCCCTGGATAATATGATGTGGCAGACGAACAACAGGAAGTGGAATAATTCAAAAATATACATGTCATGGATGGAGCGCTTAGACACCTGCTCATTTTAGTGAATATCAAGTCAAAGTAATTGAACCTCATCCTCCAGAAAATTAAATCTATTTATTGTTTCTTGCAAGGCTTTCATCTACAGTCAGTTAAGCATATCTTCCACAATATAAGGCATATTAACACTAGATCACAAACTGTGACTATGCAATATATACTATGCATTCATTTACAAAGTGAAATGTCTATAATGCATTTATATTACAAATATTACCTAGATTTCTTCTCAATGAGACTTTTTTACTGCAGATGTAATAAATGAACTAGTAAATAAATTTATGGATAACCTACTTAGTTCCAAATTGTAAGATATTTTAGATCAAACACTAAAAGAAGTCCATTGCAAACACTACTGTCTTCTCAGAGGCAAAAAATGTAGTTTATGAAGGGTAAAATAAGAGTAACTAAATGGCGCAGCTCAAGTGCTTTTACTACTTTAATGAAATGTAAAATAGGTCATGAGCTGGAGTCAAGTCTAGGAGTTAGAGTCTTCTTGGTGTAAAAGGCTTTTAGAATTTGTAAGGAGTTTGTATACCATATATAAAAATAGGGTGTATCATAAGTCTATATTAAACCTATTAATTTTCCCTTTGTTATAGTCAAACATTAATATTTGTTTAAAAATCTAGAGTCATTCAGATTGGAAAAACAACATCGCTTGCCTCATAACCTAAGTCGTGCACAATGCAATGCCATCCACAGCCTCAAAAACTGATTATATAAAGGGCTGTAAGGAGGTGTGTTGTCATACATGTAAACACAGATCTGATAAAAAAGGAGGACCGAAAGAAATATACCATAAATTAAGGAACTTATAGATACCAATGGGATAAAAAGAAATGAAATTAATCAGGCAATCTAACTACACGGAAAATAACTACTTAGCAAAGAAGGGTTATTAATTACTAAAAAGATAAAAAAAAAGGATCATGGACGAACATAATCTGGCATGGAATTACATGAAGGATCTGGATATAGCCAGGAATCTCATATAGAATATATGAAGATCCGATATACTGTGAAAATATTTATGAGGAAACTAATTGACCATTGGTTAATAAGAAAAATCTGGAAAGGATGTAGGGATCTACAAATAAAAGACTGGAATACAAGATGTCAAGAAACACACAGTATACTGAGATGCAGCAAACTGGCTGCTGACTCATACGACTTTATACTTAACACAAAACTATTTCAGTAAACAGTGACATATATATCTAAGATAGTGAGCTATGGAAACCGAATGGAACCAAAATACCGAATATATTTTTATGGCTGACCTGGGAAAAACGATCATCAGCTCTCGTCAATCAAGAATTATATACCTAGATAATGATGATATTATCATTGGAAATGGGAAGGAGATCTAGAAATTCAAAGATTACAACATTACATTCACATACCAACATAAGTGGAACAATATACAGGAGGTCACTTTACTAGAAACAGATGCAAAATAAAGTGGGTAATTAACAACCTTATATTCCGAAAATAGGATATGTTACACTTCATGATAGTTACATACAGAGAATCAAACAGTAATTGTCTAGAAGACCAACTGTAGGTAACCAGATTTCTGATCTAAATTCAAAAGGAAAACATACAAATATCAAAAGATTCAAAATACCATACAGAAGAGGAATAGGAAAAGATCCAACAGGCAAGAATGTACAAAGAAGCATACACATCTGACCCAGATAAAAAGAAAGAACAATCAGGAATACATGGCATCAATACAGAACAGTAAACCATCACATGATCATCAGAGATCCATAAAACCATGGAATGATAAAACTTTCAAGGTGGGTGGAAGGACAAGTAAATTGACCACCAAGAAACTGGACTGAAAGTATTTCGACCAAGAAAATGAAAGTACTGCTAATTAGTCCAGAAAATCCATGAACAACATAGATGACCACTATGAAGATATCTAAAAAAGCAGAAACACAACGATAAAGATACAGACATTACAGGTTCATTTACTGAACAGTTCAAAATGTAATATAGCATACGTATGAGAAAATGACTCTGTATGTATAGGAAAACTGGAGCTCTACGGAAGGTAATGGAAATAGATATTAGGGATGGCAACTCTAACAAGTGTAGGAGAGCTAAATACTGGAACTATAGAAGAATTAAGAGTGACATTACTGAAGAAAAAAATAGGAAAGACTTAAAGAGAAACTGGCCTGGTAAGGTTCATAGAATTTGACAAATAAATGGATGAAACCAGTGTGAGTGGCTTGCCATTAACAGACAAAGTTTACTTAATCTGGTTTTACACAATATAAATGATGACCAGGGATATACTACTGACCTTGAATAAAACTTGTTATCTCTAGCTTGCTTGCATATATATACCTGCCCCTGGAAATTTCCACTACATGCGTCTGACGAAGTGGGTATTCTCCCATGAAAACTCATGCTCCAAAACATCTGTTAGTCTATAAGGTGCCACAGGATTCTCTGGTGCTTTTAGTTGGAAGATAAATAAGTATTACTGTTCAGACTGCGAAACTTGGATGCACACACATTGTCCTCACCTCCCTACTCAATGGGTTCATAATATTTTACTTTCTTTAACTGTAATGTTCCTGAATGGCAATACACACTCAATACATTGCTATGTTCTTGCAACACTAACTTCACATGGAGAGTCTATATGCTTTACAAAATGTTTAACTATTTGGAAAAAAAAACAACAAGAATAATTTAAGAACTTTGTCATCACATGCAAATAATTTAGTGCTCTTCTACTGTTCCTAGGTTGCAAAAGAAATCATTACTTTTTTGGTTAGAAGATCTCCAGCCTTAAACCTTGTTCCATTTACTCTTAAGTTATTACATTACAATAAATGCTATACTGGTAAACAAAATTTGTTTTATAGTCTGAAATTTGTGGATAAGTCTTTGCTGAATATACTAGTTAAACTGTGAAGTCACTGAATAAGCTAATGGTGCATTTCCCACTCAAAAATGAGAAAATAAAAATTAGGAAAATGTATTCTAGGGGGGGAGAGAATTTCTGTGGGGCCAAGATTCCTGGATTCCACTTCCAGTTCTACCACTGACTCAGACTGTTCTGAGCCTTCTCATGTAGAGAAGGCACAGTGAGACACTTGGCTGTAAGTGCAGAGGCATTTTTCCCCCATTGATCAGGATTTTTTGTCATTTTGGCACATTGCTTTGTTATGGTTTGCTTCAATTTAATGAGAGCTGCATGCAATTGCCAAAAAGCCATTTTTCTGTCAAAGTTTAGACAAGTATTAGCTTTTATATTGGATAGGTTTAGCATGGCTATGAACTACAAGGTGAGGGCCTATCTAGCTATAGGCTCTTTTGCAAGCACATAATGCTTGTTATGGGCCTAATCCTGCATAACGCAGTGCACCTGCTGAGATTTGACTAACTTGAATTTCTTGGGTGCTTAACCCTTCTCAGACAGTGAAATTCACCCCTAGTTCAATTAGTTCAACTTAAACTGGATTCAGCTTCATGCTTTGCTAATGAAATGGAGTAAAGAAACAATGTGGCAACATCTGAGCAGTGACTTCTCTAAAGGGCAGCACCTGGCTGAGTGAACCATAGAACTTGATCTGAAGACCCCTAGAGCCCTGGATTTTGCAGACACAAACCTAGTTCAATGATGGACCTGGTGGAAGGAGGAATTTGAACGGTACACAGACCTGACTTTGCAGAAGGATGATGACAGCATGAAAATAAAACTGTTACTTTACCTTATTAGGGAACAAGGCAGAGAGACCTGCAGCACTCTGAAACTTGCCAATGCCTTCATCCTCACAACACTCCTACATGCCATAGGGAACTATTGCTTCGAAAAGCAGAACAAAAGTATAGAGTGACACATGTTTCTAGAGACCAGTCTGAAGGGCAAGGGTAGGCCCATTTGTTACATTCTTGCACATACAGGCTGCTATGTGCAATTATGAGGATTTAATTTGAGACAAGGATAGTCTGTGCACTTGGGATCAATCCCAGTGAGAATGTCTGATCCAAGAAGGCAAACTCACATTAGATGGATGCTGAGACACTAGGTGTGCAGCTGAAGCCTCAAGAGAAAGGATGTAAACCCCAGGATGCACAAAAGTACCTGCAGTAGACAACACCAAAGGAGAATATATGGCCAGAGTTCAACATCCATAGTGAGATGCATTTATGGTGGGAGACAGCATGAGCAAGTAAAGGAGAAATTACATGCACTAGGACATCATCGCAAGAAATATAGCAAGTTTAACCATTTTAGCAGCATGTGCAGGAGCAGAATATGCTCTGCGAAAGATTCAGCCAGACTTCTCAGAAGCGGGATAGCACTTCAGAGAGCAGCGTTGACATCATGACTCTCTCTTTGTGTCTAACACCATATCAGATTCAGGCTGTTGTAACAGGAAAGCAACAAGGGACACTAACAACTTCCATGCATGGAACAATGTTAAGAGGGAAACACCATGTGCAATTTCACCTGACTAGCAGAGTCTCTTCCAGTGTGATTCCTCAGTTACTTCATTAGGTACAAATTGGCAGAGGTCTGTGTGGTGGATCTGAAGGTTCCAAGCATGCTCATGACCCGTGGAGTTGTCAATATGATCTGAATTTCTCTTTCCTGTTTTATTTTTAAAAGAAAAAAACCTAGGAAATTACACACACAAACTATGTTAAAAGAACAGTATTAGGTGTCCAAATCCCCTAGGCAACTTTTAATCTCTGTGACAGACCCAGAACAGTGGGGTTCAGGAGTCTGGTCCTATTGGTATCCAGGAGGGGTGGGCGGGGGAAGCCNGGAACTTGTAGGGGCATCAATAATGTATTGCTGGGGGTTGGAAATGGCCGTCAGAACTCTTCAGGGGAACTAGATTTTCTGCACCCTTTGGGTGACTGCGACTTAAATTTCAATGTTTTATCCTTTTGTAAATATGCTATAGTTTTCCTTTGGAAAAAACTATTTTATCGATTTGCCCATTTTACTAAATTATGGTGAAATTTGAAAAGTTAGCTAAGATTAGGAGGAACATCAGTTGGGGACAATGTCTGCACTTAAAGGGATGGATGTAGGGCAGGATATAACATTAGTTCTTTGGGGCTACACTCAGGTGGTAACATGATCTAGTCAAAGCCTCTGTGATTTCAAAGTCATTCTTACGTTTATAAAATTAGCCAACACATTATTATGCAGTTTTTAATCTATTTTGTTTTATATTTTGGGTTCAGATATTAGGTTGAAGAACACACACAATGTACACTCCATGAACCAGTGTTCCAAGAATCCTCTAAAGAAAAAACACTACAAAGACCTTCATATACCAGTTGGGAGGGAAAGAGGACACATAAAAGGGTTAAAAAGAGGTTTGCATTTCTGCCACATGCCCTATTGTGTGAACATATGCATAAGTCTGTTGAAAGTTTTCCGAAGATGGGCAGGCCACCAGTTGCTGGTCTCCTGCAGTTCCAGTAGACATCTGTTGCCCCAGAGCATTAACCAATCTGTTCAATGGGACATCCTTCCTTTGTTAGATAGTGATGCAGACAACAGTACTCCCTTGAAATACAATGGTAATTAAACATACAGAAACTACTGCAGGAGGTATTTATTACATATTCATTATTTTATTTGCATTGTTGCAATATCTTTGCCTTTTGGGAAGCTAGGACATTTGTTGCTATATTGGTAATCTGAAATTCTGTATGACAAACATTATATATAATAATATTTTTAACAAGCTGTGGTCTCAATATTTACTGCTTGCTGTTTAGAAGATCTAGGAATAATTTAAGTATCCTCGTGTAAAAAACCAGAGTCTTTCACTGTTGTAGGATTTGTCTTTAAAAACTTGGAAGCTCTTTTAAGAACACATTCAATTGCTATTATAATAATTTTGTTATGACAGTCTGTTTCACTTATTGCTTTTTGCACCATGTAAAGTTTGCATTAAACCATTATGAATTTCAGCGGTAATTGGACAGCTTTCGTAATATTAAAAGTTTAGATCTGTTTCCACCTGACCTCTTGAACAGTAGAAATGTCTAGTTCAAAATAAATTAATGCTGGTAGTTAGTGGAAAATAGTTTTGCTACTGAATTTGAAGAACAGTAGAAGGAAAAAGGATGCAATTCTGTAACATAATGGCATTGTATTCCTCCACAGTGGTAAATGTAAACCCCTTACTTAACAAGTGTGTTTGATGATAAATGGGCACAGTATTTGATGATGATAGTAATCCTATAATAATGGAGCCTGTTTAAATATGAAACCACATTTGGTTTTATAGCTTTGAAGCGGGAGGGTTATGATTTGCAGGCATTTTGGTGTAAAGAATATAAGTACGTATGCATTCGTAAATTAAGAACCCCTCCTTTTCTGTCTAATGATTGGATTGTTGTTTATGACACAGAATAGCCAACGGAGATTATCTATTTTATATTTAAATTTTTTATAAATTCAAAAATTATTGCTTACTAGTTGTATTGAAAGCTTAAGAACAAAGTACAATGATTTAGTTATCAGGTGTATTTCTTTGGCCACTCATTTGCGTAGGTACTTTTTTATTATTATATCTATATATAAAATACAAATAAAAAGTGTTTCAACGTGTGTGTGTGTGTGTGTGTATATATATATATA